>NC_135138.1:33698812-34006654 GCF_051014445.1 Colletes latitarsis
TACATCGTTCGCCTTCATTGTGCCGGTGGCCAGGAATTTTCTTCCCCGCGAATGGCGACGTGCCATATTGCGACATGGTAATGAATTTTTTTTACCAGGAATGGAGAGGGGTAGAGGAGAGAACCAGCGCATGAAAAGGAAGCGAAACAAAATTAATTGATCACGAGGAGCAAAACGTTGACAGGACAGCCGGAACGGGGTGGCCGCAAGACGACTTCCTTTCACGCCGACGGCCACGAGGAATATTAAAAATGAATCCCTTCGACCGTGATGGAGAGGGGGTGTCGTGGACGACAAGTGGTCGTAATGAACGTTCTAATGAATATGCACAATGAACAGACCCTCGTTAGGACACGTGCTGCACTTACTTGGCCAACTAAACCACGTTAGTCGTGGCTTACCAGCCTCGGTGGCGCCTGCTCACCTTTTTAAAGATTATTAATGGTGTTGCAGCAGCCGGCTTTGGGAACCTCCGCCCTGGGAACCGGCTAATCGCAACGGATTTTTAATTGAGAGGGCGAAGTGCACGGGAGTGCGAATAATGCAACGTTGAAACGTTAGTTTCATGGACGTAACGGTGTCACTATACGGGATCAAGTGTGGCCGATAAAGTGCGATAATACCGTCTCGCGATTATTTAATACTCTAGTTACTAGTTGGAAGTCTTCAAAAGTAAATTTAAAAATATTGCTGACTTATATTCTTATCAGTTTCTTGAACTGTGTATCGAAAGAGGGAGTTGAGTTTTAAAATATTATACTATTATATTTTCTTCTCTATAAAAACTTGTTTTTACGTTACTCTTTTCTAACGTTCGCGTAAATAGAACAGTAAGAGTCCTCCCTATCGCCGAGGCTATTATCCGAAGTCCGTTTTGAAGTGGAGGAGATATTAAAGAAAATGTAGCAAAACTCCAAGACCCTTTAATCCTCGATATACGGTACGTTTTAAATAAAGAAGAAGGCCATCTAATAAATTTCATAAACTATCCGCGCGACACTCTGTGCATCCGTATCGCGCCGATAAGACGAAATAAGCGAAGCCCAGGCTCCGCGCGCGTGCTAATAAATTCCCTTGGAAATCGCCACGATAAATCAGACCGGAGTAAATCACACGAAAGATTCCAGAAAGAAAAGGAGAAGACGAAAAAGGAACGCTCGTCTTGTTACGATCTCGATTTCCCAGAGACGGCGGCCGTTAAAAAATAACGAAGTAACTACAGGTTAACGCTGTTATCGCATGACGGGGTTTATGGGGTCCTATCGTCGACAAGTGAGCCCCATGGCACGAGTATATCACGGGCCGTGCAGTTATGTTTCAACGAGGTATATTCCGGTGGCTCACCATAGGGAAACGGGAGGACGCCAGTGGATATTAATTGGCTTCCGATCCACATCGAGACCACCATCGAGACACCCCTCGAAACAGGTGCCCGCGAGGCGTCACATCCCCTAGCCAATGTGTATCGGTGTGTAGAAGTGTACGGGTGTTTGGACAATTATCAATGTGCTCGAGTACGCAAGTAATTTATCGCGAAACTGTAATAATCCAATCGGACGCAAATGAGGAACTTTTGCGGACCGTTCACTGGCCAAGGAACTGCAGACAGGGTGCTGATTAATTCTTAATTAACTCTCCGCCCACAGGGCGAAAGGAATCGACACTATTAACGTGGCAAGCTTCGAGAAACCTCGAAAGAAGTACTATTAATAACTAGACCGAGGAATATGCGGTAATATATATATACGAATTATTATATTTAATAGCCGAGACAACCCTCTACAAAGAATTTTAGCAAAAAGTTAAGTGAAACAAAAAAGAATAACTGAGAGATAAATAAATAAAATTATTCCAAATTGGAATAAAGCTATTACATCCATTGCTACTCTTATCCTCTTAATCGTATTGCAACAAATTTAATGAAAATATCTTTAATTGCTGCCATGGTATACGTAGAGTCAGAATTTTCAAATAAAAGCAACCGGAAACGTTAATGGATATCGATCGAGAAAATCGCAAACGATTACTCCGTGATAATGCCGAACCTATTAAGTTACTCGTAATCCGGCAATTTCGTCATTGATTAACAGTACTCATTTATTATTACCGCGTAACAACATCCAACGTCCGACCGCGCGTACGGTACACAAATAAGTCGATGCAACACGACGACGAGTACACCTGTAAATTTCTGCTCATACGTATGCACGTATGGCCGTGATACATGTGCAGACAACACAGTCCGACGATCAATACACGTTCCCCGTACGGCTCAATGCGCGATCTATGCCGATCTATGTATCGATACACGTGCACGGGCGCGTGTTCATACAAACAGGTTTCACGTATGATTAATATATGCGCCGGCAGATACAAATAGCAGCCTTTACGAGGTGTCGTGTGTAAGTTCGAGCTTGTTCGTATGGACGCAGCTCACGCAGCAGCCGGCCAGCAAAATCGAATCCGCAAAAATTAAAGGATTATCCGGGATTACGCGCGGCGACAGCGTCGTAACCACCGGGCCGCGATCGTCGGCCTGCAGTTTAATTTCAACACGTCCAAATACGCCTGCAACTTCCCCCATACCTCCCCCAACCTCCCCCGCCCACGCACCGAGGAAAACCGATTTGTATCCTTTATTTCCTGCAGCACCGGCGAACGTTAGATCGATTACCGGGGCGCGAAAGGGGAGTCCATACCGCGGTCCAGCCAACCCTTAAGCTTTTCACTGGTAATTACGTTTAATAACTTTAGCGGTTGCTGAATTTATGGCGAACCCTGTGCCACCCTCGCGGTCCGTCCCGGAGAAAGTGAAAAGATAGAGAAAGCACGGCAAACGGCGCTACTAATTCGACCGGAATGACGTCTTAATGAAGCTATTCGTGGCGATATTAATTCGTTCGATCATATTTCAGTGAACGGTCTGTGAGTTTCCCGAGGTACTGTTCTGCCTAATTTGTCCAGGTTTATTAACGATTTTCGTCTCTCTCGAGTTTAGAATTATTTATTGAACATTTTTAATTTTAATAAATTAGTAAATAGTGCTCTCATAGCTTGCATTTCAAACTATTAAAACATTTCAACTATTCTCCCTTTTAGATGAGAGAACGGTTTAATAGTTTGAGAATCGTTTGTTTCTCGAAGTTACACACCAACACGCCGATAAATAAGAAACTTCATTGTGGAAGACAACAATTACTGTAAATAATTTCGTTCCTCGCATTAAACGCTCCGACAGGATTATTCAAAGACGTTGAAAAAAAGCTTTCTTTAGCCGGAAGGGTTTATATCGTTTCCTGGTCGGACAAAGTGGAACTGCTTATTATGTTAGAGAATATAATAAGCTCCATACAAATCTTGTTTCTGACGAAGCGAGCCCTGAAAGACCTCGGCATTATTTCAGTACGTTCTTTTTCTCGACTCAAGATTCGCTGGACTTGCATCTTTAAATCGCAAGAAGTTCGTGCCGTACTCGGCAAGCCATTAAATTCTGTATTAACTGCAGAGTTTGATTATCTTTTCTTGCGAAATTTACAAAGCGACGAATTACGGAGGATACGACACAGTGTCTCATATTTTCGGTACCGTTTACATTACAGAATTTTATGACATCTTAATGCAGAAACTGAATACTCGGATTGTACAGTTCGTTCGTTCTGACGAGGGTTGAAAAAGTTTTACACGTTGCTTGTACAGACTAATATATTAAAAATATTTTTTTTCGAGAGATGCCAATCGTTTGTAGCATTTAGAGCAATTACAGGATCAATTTTAAAATTGCACTATACATTCGTGCGGAAATGCAAAACGCCGGGAAAGTGGACGGGGAAAAATTAACCCGAAGTTTAAAACCATATCAGAGAGCCAGCGATTTCACGCCTCGAAAGTTCGCGGAATATTCAAGTTACGCGATAACTTTATTACATAATTTATTCTTGAAGAATCGTTTCCTAAAAAAGTCGACAGAGAATTACGGGGCGCGCGAACGAGAACTCCGGACTGTATTTTCGACAAAGTTTCATCAATTTATCGATACGCAAATCGTTACGAACTTTTAATATACTACAATAATCGTACCGTTACTATTTGCAGAGTCGAAAGAACTCGATATCGTAACTTGCTTCAGCAGAATTCATTAAACAAGTGCAAATAAAGAGATCGAGAAAACGTCTGTTTACATTCGCCGCTATAACTGGCCACTAAAAGTCGACTTTATAAACATTAAATTTTCAATAGAGTAATAAAAACAATGTTTGCTTTTAAATTGACTTCAAAGCTCGATCGTTTTAATTACAACGTTCTGCCCCATCAATAATCAATACCTCACAATTCACTGCTCAAAACCCCGTTGAAAGCTCAAGAGGGGAATCAACACAGTCGGCGCTAAAACTTTTAATACCTAGACAATGCAAATATTTACTTGAAACAGATTAAAATTTAAACGAAACATTGTATAAGAGAATCCTCGATAATCCTGACGGAGAATTTAATCGGTGATCTTTATGGATGGGCAAGAAAACGTCGTTGCAACTTTTTAAGCGTATTTTTCTTTGAGACTTTGTGAGTAACTTTAATAATATTAAGACGTCTTAGCACATTTATTAAGCCACAAACACGTAAAAAGATCATTTTAATCGTACTGAGATACGAGTGATCGTGAGGTATGTAATAACGAATCGTTGAAAACAGGAAGCTCCGTAAGTCGTCGACCATCGTTATTACGAAGTAGTCACTTCGAACGCGTTGGTTTTCGCATGTTCCGCGAAATATCTGTCGTTATTTGCGTAAGGGGGTGCGTTTGTAGGGATAATGGGAGGGACCGGAGTTCCGTAGTGCGAACGATCGGGACAAGGGTGAAGAGGAGGGCGTCAGAGTTTAAAGGAAAGCTTGACTGCCGAACGACTAATAAGATTACCTTCCGCCTAATCATTCTCGCTCCCGTGAGCGCCATCCACTACTTACGACTATCTCTCTTACCCTCTCTTCCCAGCCTCGTTCGCCCCTGTTTGTATTCGCAACGAATAATTTTCCGAGGCGACACCTAATTATCAGGAAATTCTGCGGTAAGCGTGTCTACGGAGTCTTTCGCGTAAACGCGCATTTTCGAGACAGACAGCTTTATAAGTGGTGGGGTAAATAGATGGATTAACTGCGGGGATGCACCGCGAGAGAGTTTTGTACACTCAGCCGGATCGAGCATTTCGTTATGATTTTCAAACGCGAGGAAACCGGTCCTGCTCGTATTTCTCGCTGGATTATTTGTGTCACGGGTGAAGAAAATTGACTGCTTCGCGTTCGGAAATAAATTTCGAGTGAAACTGGTCCTCGCGTTTAGCCGGGGAACATTAATTCTTATTCCCGAATCGTTTCCCTTGTAATCCTTTGAAAATTGTTGCTTGTAGATTTATGTGACCGTCTTCGACACGACGGGTAACGTACGTGTACGTATAAATGACATTTTGAAGCAAATTATTCTCTACAATTATAATATCTATACTTATTTTTTTTTTATTTATTAATAATTATATACGAAAGTAAATTAAAAGAAAGGATCATCCACGTTCGATAAACAAAGCAGCAGATTAATAAGATAATAACTTATTAACGCTTGGAAATACATACGCAAGGAAGCTCAGTCTTGGAGGAAAAATCTACGATGCCAATTTTTGAAAAGTGAACGCGTGTACTCGGAAGAAAGCTCGTATTCACGGGAAGGCACACGAGCGGGAACCCATTTTTCATTATTCTGCGTATATTGAGTGACACGTGACCGAGATATCTTGGTGTTTACACGGATGTTCCCGTCCGCATGATGAAACTCGATGGAAAATTCGTTGGCCCGAGGCAAAAGAATAATCGCGAGGATATCCGTGGACGGGACAAAACTCGCGTCAGGGCAATTCCCATTTCTCCGCGAGACGGAAGAAAACATGTACCAAAATGGAATTAGAACGGAGAAAACGAATTTCGAGGATTCAGCCTGCACCGTTGCGGACAGGCAAACGCAAACAGTTCGCGTACCAAAGAATTTCTGCAGAGTTTCTTTTCTAAAGCATTGAAACACCATTTGGAACTCCAAAGTGAAAATTAACATACGTTCGCAAACATTTGCACGATATGGAAAAACTATTAGAGTTGTTTACCTAGATTTTTATTTATTCGAGACCTTTTATATTAAACACAAATCGACTACGATTCTAATAAAGTTACTACGATAATTTTCTTTTGGTTAAAAATATATTGTATAAAATTTGATAGCTTTAAGTTAAATACAAAAGAGAGTCTACGTTAAATATAAAACTTGAGAGTCCACGAATGTGTTAGTAGGGGTCTACGAGCTTTCAAATTAAAAACAGAATAACAGAATATAACAGAATGCTTCCTGAAGTACTTTATGTTTGTTAGAAATACTCGTTAAAAAGTTTCATAACGTCAGTAGTGAAAACATGAAAAATGAATCTAAAAACTAAAAGCTTCAAAGTCTTCAACAACAGAAATCCGTTGTACAAAACATTTCTCATTCTCGTTCTATTAAAAATAATAAAAGACAATTGATTTTAAATCGAAACTATCGTAAAAGTAAATTTTATCGATGGAAGGGATATGTCAAAATAGAGTTCGAGTAGTAGTAAAAGTTTGTTTAACAAAGACTCCAGAAATTCAATCAATAGATCAAGATAGGAAAAGCTGAAGACTAAATTTACTAGTTTCCTCTCCTGTACTATCGTTGGACGTATAGTTAACACAAATTTCACTTCCCAGTACAAACCACGACTGGTTCGTCGCTGACACAGAAAGAAGCAGCTCTAATCGACGACACTGTCGCGTAATTGCTCAGTTAACCTAACGCAATTCCGATTCGATCGATTAATTTCGTCGAAAGTATGATAGAACTTTCCAGTTTTTCTGCGTCTGATTTCTATTCGCGTTACGATGGAAGAGAAACCAGCGATGTCGTGATCAATACTGGCAAGGTGAGGCGATCTCGCGATCGATACGTTTGAACGCTTACCTTGTAGATCTCATCTACGAGCCTAGTGAGTTCTTCGGTTTCCATGGTATACCCCTTCGGTGTCTGAAAGCTGCACTTTAACCGACTTTACGAGATGCTCATATTTTTCCGTCCTTCCGAAACCGGATCTCACGTAGTCGCTCCACTTTCGCGAAGTCGACCGTCTCAGAACGGAAGCCAATACACGTTTCCTTCTGATTCGCTTCTGTGTTTCGACCGAACCTGAAATTAAAGAGGAACGTTAGTTTAATGATTCACGAGGATCATGCGCCATCTTGATCGATTAAACCAGTCCCTGTGCGCTGAAACGTTCTATCAAACGGCAATTGTGTCTAATTTATTCATGTTCGGATCGCTTCTGACGTCAGTGCCGATAGTGCAATATTAATTTCGATGTTAACAGCAAAACACGCTCCATTAAAACACGGATACAAATGACGAAATATTGGATGAGTCGGAATATAAAATAATTAATGACAATTATTTACGGAATAAAAGACTAATAATAAGCGAGCAATAAATTCAAGCATAATCTGTGCGTGCATGATAATTAGTACAGAAACTTACGAACGCGTAAAACACTTACGAAGTTTTGTTATGAAACACATTCCAGGGATTGCATGCCTCTTCGCATTCTAAAAGTTCCTCTTTCCTATATGCGAAGAACAGATGGTAAAAGATTGCAGGGTGTACGAATTATTAAACGTGGGAACTAATTACATTAAATTATACATGAACTGAACGTACCGAGCTAACATTTTATTACTTTTTTTCACTGTGTAACTTTCATATTTAATTTACATTTTGATTCATGAACGGGTTACACTTGGACATCAGTATGAGTAGAAACAGTGAGTAATAAACAGACCCGCCAGGCAAATCGTATGCAATTATACACGTATACGGTAAATATTTAAATACCGTTATTAGACAACATTTCCGTGCAACGTCAAACAAGTTTATTGAAAATTAAAACAGAATTTTTAAGAAAAGTCGACAGGGGATAGGTGAGATTCACATCTGAAGATTCCTAACTCCTACATAGCACACATCATCGAGTTATTTAGAAGAAATGACCTTGAATTTTTAGTCTCAAGTTCCACGACCTCAATTTTTAAAAATGTATCCTTCCACAATTTCACTTCTTTCAAACAATATTAACATTTCATAAATGAACGTTTACGCCACACCCTCGTTCATTGTTGCACCGAACCATTCAATTTCGACGACGCTATGCAACTCGCGAATTATACAAATCTTGAAAAAAGTCTGCGAAATGGAAACGGCCGGTTCTCCGTACATAAATTGCGATTCACGAGGAGCCCGCTGTATTCAAATTAATATAAAGAGGCTTAACAAAAGTCGAAGCAGTTGCCAACGGTGCTAATTCATCAAGCTGATACAGCGCTAAGTGAATTTAACTGCTATTCGTCGGTGTACGTAAAGGGCAATAATATTGTACGAATTATCTCGGCACCGACGCCAGACTGAGCGTCATAATTCACGTGTAACCGCCGCATTTAGAATAACAATTTACAAAATCCTGCGAGACGAATTCTACGATGTTTTTATGTTAATTCTATCGCATTAACATTCTCATCGCACAATGTGAAGGACTCGCAGCATCTCGTTCTGCGTGCTTAATGAAAACGAGTGGCAAGAACGTAGCTATTGCAAATTTCGTTCGCCATTCGCGGAGAACTCCGTTCGAATTCGAATCGCGCGACTCATTTGTGTCAACTTCCTTTTTCGTTCCTCGATCGTACATCGGTGACATCGATTCCAGCGTAAACCGTGTCTCGCGGCGGTATCGAGTGTATTGTTGTTTAGGAGAAAATTATTCGCCTCTTCTGCTACAATCAATTCAAATTGCGTTATCGAACCGGCGATTAGTATATCGGGGACGCGCATGATGTCTGACACGTATAATTATCTCACACTTTCTCGTAATTGCATTAGCATTTCAGTATGGGATCGCTACTTCGGTTGAACCTGGATGTTTATCGTTTCGAATTTTACTTGAACAAAATGTAATTTTTTTAAAACGTGCTATCTTCTCTGGGTACGATAAAAAATTCAAATTTTTAGATTAAAAAGTAAACACAAAAACTCAACATTTTTCATAGAAATTTTTAAAGTAAACTTTTATCCAAATAGGACTTTGTGAATCTCTGCCTTAACGTTCTCGAGAGACTCGTTTTCATAACGATGCAAACAAATTTCACTACCGGAAGCACCGTGGTGTTAGCGATTCATCGCGTGGAAAGTATTAGCAGACTTTGACAGTGTGAAAAAGTTCAAGTGCACGGGACGGTCGCGATTGAACCGTATCCGGTTGGGGAAAAAATTTCAAAACTTTTCCATTCGAGAAAGCTGAGAGTGTTTCTTCGAGGCAGCCTCGATCCAACAACGTGCACCGGAGACTACGGGGCTCGCGGCTAGCATTACTCATAGGTGGAAGGAGAGGTCACGTTTTCCAGGGTACTTTCATTCCGCAAGGACACCCGGTATGTGCTCGCCGTAAACGCGCAGAGGGAGAGCAGGGCGGAAAAAGCGGCATAACTTTGCCGTTTTATTTCTCGACGCGGATGTGTGCTAAGCGTGTGTCCACATAGGCACGCTTAAGGTGTCACGGATCGACGATCGAGAGTCACTCGCTCGGTTTTCAACTTGATTCGAGAGCAGTTCCAGATCGAGAAATCGTGAAAGCATGGCCGCCGTCGCGCGCGTCGTCCAACGACGAAGAAGATTTAATGGTCTCTTTCTGGTTTTTGCCCGCCTCTCTCGTCCTAGACCGGCTCATTGTCGCGTGACTTCTCGCACGAGCGATGACGAAGAAAAGATTACCCGCGAAAGATAGGAAACATTTCTCGATTAATATTCCCGCGCGAGACCGAGTAATACGATCGCGGAAACGCAGCGTCGATCGCGCGATAAATACGTGCGCGCGGATATTTCAATTAACGCCGGGCCCCGTTGTAATTATTACGATTCTCCTTCCGCGGACGCTTCCCTCTCTCTATTTTATTTCGATCCGTCGGTTGGCGAAAAAATTAAAATCGGAATCGAGACGTTCCGTGCTCCAATTCCTCACAGTACGCTTGCGACTCGCGTTATCAGTAAAATGGAGCCGGTTGAAAATTTAGTTGCAACGGCATGGAAAAATTTCAGAGAAACACAATGGACCCTGCGTTATTTCACTCGTGGAATATTTCTACCCGAGAGAAAATTGGTTCTCGATATATTTAAAAATGAACATTGGTATTTAAAGTTTTAGACGTTTGATTTTAAGAGTCAGATTTGAAGGACAATATATTAAAGTTGAAGTAAAATAAATACGTGATAAGATAAGTATAAAAGACTAATAGCAAGATAAAAGATTAATAATGGTACGTAGCTATATGATATTGGACAGATAAGTTTAATGAGGTGACCTACTAGATCGCAAATAAGTATATGGTTTTTAAATGAAAAATTCTCGATACTACAACTTGACAAAAGAACAATGAAAATATCAAGCTTGAGAAGATTGCATAGAATTTTTATAATTGGTAAGTGAACACACTGCGAATTGTATCACTGGCGTTGTATTTACTTTGAATGATTTGATCATTTGCGGAAAACGAAGTCGAATGAATTCAATTATGTTCGGAATACGATAAAAGCACGAAAACTCAATCGTTCTATCGAATATATTTCAATTGCACGACTCCCCCGTTGCGAAGTGAATTTTGCAGTAACTTTCCAAACGTGGCGATACCCTCTAAAAGCTTTCAGGTGAATTAAATTCTCTCGAAACGTTTGCGATAAAATGTTTCCCTTTAATCTCTCTAATCACATGTGCTAGGCTTGTTCCACGTATGATACAAACTTTGGGAATTTCATTCGATGGGCGCGCGACGGTTCGATGTTTTCCTCGTACCGAACTTGGAATATTTCGTTTGGCAAGAATGAAGTATATATCTTTCCGTTCAAACGAAAAGTATTTCTATGGAGGAAAAATTCAACGTCGCCGGCCATCAGCGAAACGTATCCCGTTTAATAAATAAAATAGATGCACGCGTTTCGTTTAATCTCCACGAAATAACATGCGCTCCCACGGAGACTTAATAATTTATACCGTTAACGTTTAGAAATGATTGCAATTCGTTTTGAGATCTAGAAACCGGGCTGCCTTTCGGCGGTTTTGCGATTCTACGGGCCATAAATTTCCCGAAATACGGTTGCACGAATTTAACCGCGCCCTGCACGCAAAATGGAAATTGAATATATAAACGGAGAGGAAATGGAATCTAAAAAATTGAGCAACTCCTAGAGAAGGAAAAGAAGCTTGCTTATCAAGGCGAAACAAAGTCACGCGCGGAAAGAAGACGAACGAGAAAAATATACATTCTAAGAAAAATGCAGAATCCTCGTTCTCTCAAGAATTTTAGCAGCGTAAGATTTTCCGTCAGTTTTATCGCCGGTCATTTTCTCAGAAACACAAACATATATAGAAATCATAAGTCTATAATATTTGTTCTTTTATTTACAGAACGTCTATCAATCGTGAATAAAAATTAATATAAGAGAAGTACAATTCTATCTACTCTAAAGTCAATAGAGAAGGCAAACTCTACGAAAAAATGAACATCAAATTTGTTTATTTCCATTCAAAAAATTGAAAATATATAAACCTTATGTATGATTAATATTCGAATTTTATTCGACGATTATTGAAGACGCTAAAGCATTCGAATGTTCGAAAGACAAATGATAGGCCATGGATTCCCGCCAAGCCCTGCACGAGAGTGTATCGTACGAGTGTTGTTTTCTTTACTTTCATCATTATGAAATGCATCATTGTTACATCACCTGTGCTGCGAGCGAATATATTTATTAGAGCGGTCGATAACCTGTATCTTCTCAAATAAACACACTCTGCTCTCACTTTTCTAGACGCGTTCCCCACCTTTCTCCGTCAGGGATAAATTTCTCTTCTCGACGTTTCATAATGTTAAATAACCAATATCTTTCTCTTTGCGAGCCAAGCCGCGGATAGGCGAGCGCAAGAATGCAGTCGCGAGAGGAAAGTGCACTCGAACAGAATAACCCGTGACGCGATTGTATCTGCTCGATCGAACAAAACAACCGCTAAGGAGAAATAATAAATGCAAAAACGGATAACTTTATGGAAATTAATGACTCAACCGTCGCTCTATCCTTTACCGACTCAGCCTTGTCATTTTTCTAGACATTCTAACAAATTAGCCGTGTAGGAAATGCATTCTTTTATGCCATATTAATCATCGTGTACTATTCAGCGTTGCTTCGGCCTTACAATCGCTGTTTTTACGGAACAAATAATCGCTTGGAATTTAATGGGAAAAAAGTGTTCGGTGACTTCGAGCGTTCAAAGAATTTACACAACGCGGGACGATATTGGCAATATTTTTTTCACGAACCAGGAAACAATCTACGATTGGTTCGAAACTCAAAATTCGACGGGTAAATGAGCGTATGTACGTGCCTATTTTATAACCTACGCGCTAAACTTTCACGCAACGATCGTAAAAATAGTCTTGGAAACTACCAAACGAAGGAATAATTTTCCGTTTCTACGAGTATAAATATAAAATAAAAATGGACATTGCTCAAGGAGTGGAAAGATATAGCAAAGTGAAAGTGTAAAACATATATCCAAAATTCATATTTGCAATACGCGATAATTAATATCGTGTACAAACAAGCCTAAAGATAAAGACTATGTACATATTTGCAAGGATGTCAAATATTGACAAAGTGTCATCGTAAAATACATTCCTATATTGCGCGTCTATAAATGTTCTGAAAGCTCTTCTTTCCTGCGTGTGAAGAATACAAAGTGATAAATTATCGGGTGTACGAATTATTAATATTAAATGTGAGAACAAATTAAGTCATATCTCGAATCAATCGAGCGTACGCAATTAAAATGCTGTACAAGTATGTATGTATCCAGTTCTCTCTGCTCTCTACAAGTTGAATAACAATTTTATAAAACTGGGAATAATTAATAAATTTGACTGGTTTGAATTCTACCTACTTCTTGAAATCTTGCGATTTCATCGTATCTACTTTTGTATAAATTTTTATTTTCAAAGCAGCGATAACAACGACTGAAATATACCAAAATTTAATGTAAAAATTCAATAGCCAGTACATGTAACATTTAAATTTCAATTGCAGAAAACAAAATTTAATTTACTTTTTCGTTACACGGTCCCAGTGAACACTAAATTTACAAACTACTCCAGAATAATTCTCGAAAATGTACTGGTGTTAACGAACAAACAATCCTTACTAAAATAACCGCAGAATTAGCTGCAGCACGAGAAATATCAGAGTTTCTCTGGACACCTGTGCCTCGCGTTACAAAAATAAAGTTTCGGTTACCTTGAAACGCGCGTTTTATAATTTAATCGAGACGAGTGAAGGGAATTACGCAACGACAGATATTACCTTACAATACCTAACTCTATCAAAATATAATGCCCTTAGTATCGTACGCGACGACGTCCACGCGAAGACAATGGGGACGGGTACATTCTATTTGGCGCGTACGTAAACTCTGGTGCATCGCTGAATTGAAACGACGTCAACTGCGTCTGTATCCGTTACATTCCATGAGTTTGTAATTCCTGCGGCATTTATAGAATGTAAACCTGTTGGTCGAGCGACGCGGCGCGCACGTTCAATGCGCGCGCTCGTTTGCATGTGTGCGCAAACCCGTACCGCACGGTTTCAAATATAGGTGTACACCCGCGAACGAAGGCGCAGGGAAATTCTGAACTTCGGAAAAATCGAAATTTCCATCGGAGTTTGGTCGTAGTTGCACGGGCGAGACGCTGCCCGGCGACCATGAAAATAAATTCAATCGGAGCGAGACTTTCGGGGCAAAAAATACAGAAAATTAGAGAAATTCGTTGGAAAGCACACTCGCGATTTGTTTGCCTGGATTTTTCGACAGCACAGAAACGCGCGGCGCAGAAATTAATGGAGAAACTCTTTCCAGCTCGTCGAAGGAAACAAATAGAGTCTAACGTTCGGCCGGAATGTTTCGGAGAACGAAAGCGCAGCGTAGGATCGGAACTGTCGGTCGCTGATTGAATTATTTCGAACGGATTTAAACGAAATCTGTTCGCGAACGTGCTACGGACGTTTCTCATCTGTAGGATGTTTTAAAACTAACAATTTTCTAAACGTAATAATGCGCAGGCTGAGCTGTACACGCGTTCGCCTTGAATGGCTTGTAAATTATGCGTTCATGGCTTCAAGGATGAATTTTTATTGTATGGTATCTGGAGGCGTTTCGAACATTAAAATAAATTCTACAAAGTCAATCACTAAAGTTTAGGAAGAGTGAGAAAAGTATCACCGTGACTATAAGGACTAATTTTCTAACGAAAATAAAAATTATGACCAAGGCACGATAAATATTTCTATGCCTCGTACGGCTTGAAATGTAACTCGTGGAAAAAGGTGCGCTGCAGGTTCAATATAACAAGCGCGAGATACGACCTATCCTGAATTAAACGTTCCGTAGGAATTCCACCGAATTTTCGAGT
Organism: Colletes latitarsis; assembly: GCF_051014445.1. Taxonomy (NCBI): domain Eukaryota; kingdom Metazoa; phylum Arthropoda; class Insecta; order Hymenoptera; family Colletidae; genus Colletes; species Colletes latitarsis. Next base: position 33,713,411 of record NC_135138.1, read on the forward strand.
TGTCTGGAAGACGAATGGTCGCATTAATAAATAGGAATACCAATTTGGAAAAGAAGAGGAGAATCGGATCGTACAGAGAGGAACGTCCAATAAATTTCCAAGCTGGGAAACACGATTTCCGTATCACCGCGCACAGCGAGGTGATACTTTCTGCGAGAAACCCGATAAAACACTTCTTTTCCGTGAGAAAGGCGTACCTCGTGGAATTCAGGACAAATTCCTGATCGCGCGCCGCTGGCTAACTTCTTTCGCGCGGCTCGTCGGCGATATAGAAAATGAAAAACAGTCGGTTAAAAATTCTGATCGATGACGTTTTTTGCTAAGCACGGAGAGAAGAAGAATCCGCAAAGCGAGAGAGAGAAAATAATGTGGAAGGTGCGCCGCGGTTGAGAATTATCGGGATTTGTTTGTGAGGTCGCATTCAAATCGGGCCGACGATGGAATGTCGTCCTGCCTCTTCTGTCGTAACAGTTATAAAACGGTCCTGATGTCCTGCAGGCAGTAACACACGCTCGTGTTGTACGACCTCACCTACGTGTATGCACCTGCAGCGGCCCTTGCGTGTGGGCGTACCGAGTTCAGTGTTCGTGGAGGACCTTCGATCGTGTTGGTCGATCGACGATCGAGGTCTTCCACGATCCAACGTTCCAAATTTCGATAATCACGCGACTGGTGAACGACTTTCGAACACTCGATGCTCAAGACCCGTTAGATTGTAAGAACGTAAAACGAATATTTGCCGTGTGATCCGCGAGATGAGATAAGTTTCATTCCGTTAATTAAAATTCCAAGAATTCTGAGAATGTTTCGTGGAGTTCGTAACACTAACGCGACGAGTATAGGATATTACAACGCATTTTTTCAACGTGTCGTACGAATTAATACATAGATCTTGACGAGTTGTTTAGAGATTATTTAAACGAAAAGTGATGTTGACATTTTAGGCAATTCGCCATTCGGGAATATTATCTCCTAGCTTTTTTTTTTATTTTTTAAATTATCACGAAACTATCCTAATTAGATAAATTTTATAGAGAAACTCATTGCACTTTCCATAAACATCAATTATAGATCATTAAAGTAATTAACTTGAAATGCTCTAGTAAAATTTTATGCTTGTTATAATACGGAAAGTAAATGACAGCCGTACGTTCTAAATAAGGGTGAACTATAAAAAGACATAATTTTAACTTTTTCTTTTTAAAACTCTAATTACAGTATGGTTTAAGTGTTACATTTTAGAAGCAAAAAGTATTCGAAACGTTTACTAATTACAAGTTCAGAACACAGTTAAATGCTCCTGTAATTATAAAGTGGTTTCAAAAGTTTGCAAAGTCACCGCGACCACTTTAATTGTTCGGCAATTATATTAAGTCTTTGCGTATTTAACTACATATACGAGCCTTCGTTTCATTGTAAGCATACATGAACAAAAGTTCTGCTAATCTGCGAAACATTTTGTCGAATTTGATTAAGCTCCATACCATAGCTTTCTACTTGAACAATAACTGACAAACAATGCACGAAATAATCAATTGTTTGAAATAAGCTGCAATTTATTGTATCAAATAAATAATTCGTATGAAATAATATTGTATTCCAGTGACTCAAATAATAATACATTTGAAATTACTAATTATGTATAAACTAAATATTTAAAAAAGCTAAATAATCTCTAAAACTCTAACAATGCAGTATTACTTACACTTTCGACAATCAATAATCGTTTATTATTAACTTTTGATAAACGAGATTGAAATCATACAAGAAGATAAACACTCTATGAATAATTAATACTTCTTGCGTTCAATACTTTTTGCTGGCAAAAAGTTATGAAACGATACAACGGCGAAAATAATAACGCAAACTTTGCGTCTATAATAAATTTGAAACTTCGACAGCATCGTCTATACGCGAGGAAAACAGTTTCCAGTGGACAAAAATTCGTGGCACGCGGTAGAAAAGAATGTTCGCCGCAATCAATGCCTAGTCTCAGACTTCGAACGAGGATCGATAACGCGGGTTTCATTTAAAGGGTGCATTATCATTTGCTTCGCAAAGCATAAAAGCGTCGGGAATATTGTTGCGTTATGGTGAAAAGATCAGGAGAAACGAGAGGGAAAGCGGAATCGGCGGAAAATAACGTCGAAAGGGAAACGTGGGGAAGAGAGTAAGGAAAACAAACGGTAACAGAGAGTTCACGTTAAAGCAGTAAAATTACGCAATTCTTGCCAGAGGTCCGTCGTATATTCTGTTTGTTTCAATTTCAAAGAAAAAGAGAACAAAAAGGCACGAACAGTATCGCGACGATGCAGCATATGTGCAGTTGCATCCGCGGTGCATGCTCACGAAGCGCGAAAGTAAAAGTAATAATTATGCCCACATCCGAACCGACGACTTTCTTTTAAAATATTTAACAAAGAAGCACAGCCTCCTGATGACACTAACTCTAATAATTTTTAATAGATACGCAAAATTTCATTATAATCAATTTTTGTATTATCTAGTAATAACTGTAAATTTTATGGATCTTCAAAATCATTAAACCTTGCAATAACACTTTAAAAACCACATTCATTAGTTTCTTAAAAGTTGAACTGGTCACAGTATTTCTTTTACTATCAAGAGGTCAACTTACATACCTTGAACACGAATATTGGCTAATAAAAATATACACGTCTCTAGTCTTTAGTGTGATTATCCTTACGAGTCGCAAAGAAATTAAACTCGAAGCTTACTTTATATAAAAAATTAATTTAACTCGTGCAAACGTAAGTAGAATTACATAAACGAATTTCTTTGCGTCATCAACATAAAGCGTATAGCAACGTGCACAAAACCACGTGCAATTTCCTTGACGGGAGTTTTTCGAGTTACCCGACAACTTTTACGCACTCTGCTCGGTACGCACTGCTCTGGTATTATGCCGTAATGAAATGAAGAAACTAGCAATAAGTAGCATGAGCACTGTAAAGTTTCGCGAAAGCTTTTAATTAGGATTACACATTATTTCGAACTCGAGTTGTACACAATGCAAACAACGGCTATTTCAATTATACTACCGAACAGCACGACGGAAATGAAATTGTTTCGCGTTAATTTTCGACACGAATGCAACTATGATCTGAATTATTCATACTTCTTGTTCGAACATTTCGTACAATTTCGTTACGCGATAATGCTTCCTCTAGGATACAATAAGCAATTTTAAGGCTGGAAAATGTCGTATAATCGATATCGATAATAATCGAACGCGATGTGATCGTAATTAATTAATCAAACCCTATTATATTGGAGCTTATGTATGTCCCGCTGAACACTATCATTACTATCGGAAGTTTCAAATGTTGGTAATTTCTGTAATAGATCGCGATTGCACGTCGCAAAAACCTATATTAAGCAATTTTAGTAATTAGTGAACTCTATCGTGTTATAAAGATAAACACTGCCGGTTCCATTGAAAAGTATAATGATTACAGCTTACAAAATTTGATAATATTAGACTTTACTCGCAACAAAAACGTTTAAAGAAAATTCTTCTTAGAATTGTGGTCAAATATTTTATTTTTCTTTGATGAGAAATAATATACTCTGTCACTCAATGCTTTGGAGCATTATTAAATACGTATTTAAAATTAATAATAAATTACTTGAACAGCCACGCTTGTAATTTGTTTAAAACCTTATTAAACATTATTAAATTTTTGTCTTAAATTTGCAACCTTATCACTGGCTCAAACTTTCGTAATGCCTTAATCGTGACCGGCGCAAATCGAAATTGTCACCTAGTTTTTTCAACGACCGATCGGAATGTTTAATCCGCTTACCCGTGGCCCGACATAAATTTTTTCAATTCGCCTGTATGTTTGGCAGCGTACACTGCGATATATCTAGCTGAAACAATTCTAACACGCGTATAACAGCAACCGTGATTTGATTTATGCCCACGAACGTATGAAATAAATCCGCAACTGATCCGCACTCGAGTACGAAACGTTTCGGTCAACATCGGCTTAAGAGCGAAAACATTCGATTAACGTTCCTTCGGATTTTTTCAACCAGTTTTCGTGCCTGTTACGGACGAAACACCCATTTCACGCACCGAAACGAATGGTCCGCTGAAACAAACACGTTCGAGGGCACTTCGAGACAAAGGGTCGCAAACATTTGTTTTCATTTCACTTTTGGTCCATCGAACAACGTAATAATGCTTATTTCTCTGAACATTTACTGGCTTTAGCAATATCTACCAATATGCACGTTTTTACACATTTTTATGAAAACTATGGTGAGAAATTCTCTTTAGAAAAAGTGTGAATTGTCGGCAGATCACGCAGCAGCAAAAACAAAACGAGAAGAATAACTATGCCCATAGTTTTTATTCCCATTATTCGGCGATTAGAAGCGATGCAATAATACTTTAAGAGGGGAAATTACGGCCTCGGAGCGATAAAACAGACCGCGATGAGAACGAATATTCATTCTGGTTAAGGAAGGAAATTACAATCGCGAAGGGATAAAATGGGTACGGATGAGAACGAATAGGACCTCGAAGGAAATTGTTCTCTGGACGTTTGAAATACAAATGTTTTACTGTCAGAGGAACATGAAAAGTCCTGACACCTTCGTTTGTATCGTGAAAAATGTGATTCGGTGTCATCGATCAAATTGATACAATAGATATCTTCAAAATTTAACATGAATTAACTAGTCGAACTGCTTTACACTTTATAAGAAAATTTTATTTCATTCTGAAACTGTATTGCTATTCATGGAGCCGCTGTAAATGCAATATGCACGGTTCAGTCGTCTGCATTCAACAACTTCTGGTCCAGCATAATTTGATCTGGGATCTACATAAATTTACCAACCACGGTAGGAATGAATTGCGCAAATTGCGTTTTTTCTAATAACAAGTTTGAACGTGCAATTGTGTTTCTTCGTGCATTCGAAAGGGAGGGCACTAAAGTACGAAGCGACGAATAAAACGATCTCAATTATCGTTTTTTGGTAGGTCACTCGATACATATACGTCTATTTTGACAACAAAAGTATAAGAATTGTACTAATTTAATTCTACATGCAATAACTAGATAAGCAATTAAGTTAAAAATCATAATAATATCCCATATAAAAAGACAAAATACAACATTGTGCACGAGTCTCCTCTTACACAGAAATGTTTTATTTTACTAAAAATCTGCGGGTTTGGAGTTTCGTTGAAGTTCCACGATGTAAAACTTCGTTCGCCAACTTTTTCACGGTCGAACAAAATAAATTTTTATCGCAGAGAAAAAGGGTTTGCGCGGCCTATTGGAAGAAACTCTTCCAATTGCATTGCAAAAACAAGCAAAACAAGACGTGTAATCTTCAGAAATGTAGCCACGCTTAAACGAAAAACCACTTTTCAGATTCTTAAATTGCCTCCAACGAGACGATTGTACGAAATTCCAAACCCGTTGGCTCGAAGAAAGCCGATAAAAATCGCAGGTGCGCGCTTTCAACTTAAAAGCAATCGCGTCAAAAGGAGCCTCCCCCGTCTACGGTGATAATTCCCAGTTAAGACGTCATCAGTTAAAACGTCGGGTACTTATTTACAGCGAAACGTAATATTCGTGCAACGGTTTATTTGCATAATCAAAAAAGTGCGGGACGAGAAAAGCCTTCAAAAGACGTTCCTAAATAGGAAAAGCAATCTCCTGTGGGTTGCCTCCGATGCTACGTTATTAACGCACCGCCTTACCCTCCAACCACACCACACTTAAAAATGTTCGGTGAAGCTTGTTCACAACTGGACATCGAACATCCAATTCCAATTTAAAATCATTTACAAAGAACGCTCGTCGTTAATTGAAAATCACTTTTGATTTTAATGTGATTCTGCATAATAATATTACATTGATTTCTGATAATATATGTGGAATATTCGAGATATACAGGGCGTTCAGCCACCCTTGGGAAAAATTTTAATGGGAGATTCTAGAGGCTCAAATAAGACGAAAATCAAGCATACTAATTTGTTGATCGACTGCTTTTCCAGTTTGATTCAGAAGAATATATCAACGCTGTTTTTTAAAAGAAAAAAGCCATTCGGTCTTTGTTTGATAATCGTTCGAAGCGAAGGTCTGATAAGGAAGAAAGCATTATTTTCTCACGACAATGCATTATGCGGACGACAGTTAAAATTCATGAAATTGGATTTGAATTGGTAACGGCGTATCCTATTTTCCAGACAGAATTTTCTATGTTCCTTGGGTTGAAAGAATTCTTGGCTAAACGTAAACTTCCTTTAAATAAAGAAATGACAGGTACAGAGAAAAACTATCTTGTACATCTCGACGAATCGGATTCGGATTCTTCAAATAGGAATTCTATAAACTATTCGCGAGATAAACATGGGGAATCATGTTTAATGACGACACTAATAAAAATAAAAGTAAATAGAGGGATATACAAAAAACGTTTTTGTTGGACGACTAGTGAAACAAAAATTAAAGATAATAATTCTATAATAGTTCAATGCTACGTTTAATTGCAATGCTTTATATTCGTCCAATGCAAAATATATCTGATACGAAATAGAGAAATATTAAGACCAACAATTTCTGCTTTTCATTAAATTGATGAAAGCACGTTAGTATTTTTAGCGGGACCTCGAATATCGAAACATAAATTATCCGATATTGATTATCGCACGCTCATAATTAATCCCAACTCTGCTTTCCAAATATTTGTATGACTGTTCTAACTCTGTTTTCATATCGAATATATTCCTACGAATTAACATCCACTTTAGAGTCTTAATTCCATTTTGTATTTGCATTTTAAATAAAATATAATCTTCGACAAAAGTTCATTTATTGTTTAACTTCTTTAAGCATCTAACCAATAGTGAAATAACATTTCTCAAAATATCTGATAGCTACAATTAAATAAATTCGGAGATATTCTCCCAAACACATTGAATTTTAAAATTTTTTAAATCTTGTAACATGAAAGTTGTTATTGAAATTAATTTCCTAATGATCGTAAGAAGATTGACAAATATCGTGGATATCAGTTGAGATTTTTGTTTCTTTCAGACAAAATAACTCACTTCTAAAGAAGTTAACGCACAGTTTGAAGTTCGAAATACAGACGATTGCAAAAAGTAAACTGCACCTCGAGTTCGCATTGTGACTCGACAGAAATTGAGTTTCGGGTTCTGCGTTGCTCGATAAGAAGCTCTTTTCGATTAGCCGGAAACATAGAAACTTTACGCGAAATCCACTCCGTTGTTTCGTTTTATCTCGAGTTATCAATCATTCCAGCGAACTTTTACGTGTCTCGTGCTTTCTTTCTGGACGCGAAAGAAGATGAAAGCTAAACATTTACTTGCAGTACGTGAGAGGTGGATATAACTTTTCAAAGTTCTACGCCCTTTAACGTAAAATTTATCAAAGTTATTATCAGATACAACCTTGATTTATCATTTAAATTTAGACAATTATAATCACGATAAATTATGTATATCGTGGTAAAAATATGATATTATAGAAACGTGTATGCAGCGAAAATACACTAAAGAAAAATGCTACATCACAGATTCATTAATTACATTTTTTCAAATTTATGTCTGACAATATTTAAAATATTATGATGTATTGCGAAAATGATGGTTTCGATTTCTCTCCCAAACACGTTCAACAGCCCCAAATTACTGGCACAGGGAAAAAACTAACTGACCGAACACATATCGAACACTGTCAAACGTCAGCGCCAAAACAGAATTTATGTCCTTATAAAATAACAAATAATTCATGGCCAGTGGACACTCAGTGTGAAAAATCAAACTCGTATTTAGACCATAATACGTGGTTAAATACGAGACGCGAATATGTCTACTTCTACAATAGAGCACTATGATAAAAAATCGCGTTGTTTCTATCGTATTGTAAAGAAATCTTTACAAAAATCTTACATTCGTTTAATAACACGAAAAGAGCGACATACATTAAGAGAAAGGTTCCTAAAATTTTCAACGATATTTGTTAAAAATATATAAAATTGTTTTTCACTACATATTTGCATCTAAACCTATTACTGTACATATCACAAATGTAATTATTAAAAATATATAAATATAAATGGATAAAACAAAGTACGAAGTTATTTTTAAAATATTTTTCTACAAAATTTACACGTCATGTCCAACACGATAAATTGTTATGGCGTTAAAAAAAAAAAACGAACGCTGTAACAGGAAAATTTCATTATTTTTCAAATTTTCGATCACATCGCGAATTAGTTACCTGCCCGAACACAATTTTACTTTTTAAAACCAACGATGCGAACCATTACACTTACAACAATGTTACATACACGATAACTTTTAATCCAAATAAAAGCATTTTCGTCTCGAACAAATCTAATAAACGAGAGCACCGTCATTATTTTCTGAAACTCTACGACCACGACGATGGCCAAGAGAAAAAAATACTAATTGGAACTTTTTACGAACGTCACAAATTATTAACATTTATTACAAAATCGCTCTTCGTTTATTTCCATGAAATATCAAAGTAAGCACTATAATAGGAATCGACGCTAAAAACACGTATGTATTGTTTTGGCGTAAACGAGTACAGTTCGAATTGCGTCGAATCTTAAAAAAATCGCGCGTTTTCGATACTCACGTCAGCCGATGGGCCGAGCCGGAACGTTCGAAATAAACTCTTTGCAACTCGATGAAACTACGATCACCAATAATGAAAACACGCTGTTTTCGAATTCACGTACAACTCACACGTAAACAATGGACGTTCGGTAAACAATAAACGCACGAAACGATCGCGAGAGTCGCTGTTTTTCACGATCGAACCGACCACGACAGATTGACGAACAGAAACAACACATACAGTACGGCGCGCGCGGAGCGACTAAACCTGTTCCGAGTCGCAGAGTCGCTGCAGGCCAGCCGACTTCAGCCGAATCGGCCGAAGGGCTTCGCTCGTGCGAGATCGTAAGGATTCAGCGCGACCACGTTGCAAAACCACGTTTACTTTACAGGCCCGCGAAATATTGTGCCAACGACGTTGTGCATAATGTTGTGATAACTATAGCTCGATGACAACACCTTTCAATGCGAATGTGAATGGTACTTTCAACGTTCTGCAGCCACCTTCGATATTCGAGCGATTGTCAACGAGTGCGGTGGCGCGTATATCAAATGCTGATGTCTGTCGTTAAGTTTCACAGGAAACGACACTTCTACAATTTTCTAGCAGGCCCTGGATTCAGATTTCTATCTATTTATTTCAGAGTCGTGAATTTTTGGCCTCTAATGACAATACTAAACGATCTTGCAAAAGTTTAATCAGAATCCTTGCATCGGAATGCAAAATAATCAAATTCAGATTTGTGCCAAAATTTTTTATTTGTATATACAGGGTATTCGGCTACCCCTGGGAAAAATTTTAATGGGGGATTCTAGAGCCCAAAATAAGACGAAAATCAAGAATACCAATTTGTTGATGAAGGCTTCGTTAAACAGTTATTAACGTTTAAAGTTCCGACCGTACTGAATTTTTTTTTCGAAAATGCGTAGGATTTTGGGGGTACGTGTAATGACCAAAAATTATTGTAATCGACCCCTGCAATCGGAAATAATTTTTTTAGAACGATTTTAAAAAATTTTTTTCTCGCCGAAAAATTTCAGTACTCGAATTTTTTTCTCGAAAGTGCGTAGGATTTCGGAAGTATGTCTATTCACCAAAAATGATTGTAATTGACCCCCGCAACCGAAAATAATTTTTTCAGAACGATTTGAAATTTTTGAATTTAATTGTTAATAACTTTTTAACGAAGCCTCCATCAACAAATTGGTATTCTTGATTTTCGTCTTATTTTGGCCTCTAGAATCCTCTATTGAAATTTTTCCCAGGGGTGGCCGAACACCCTGTATGTGGAGGATCTAGCTAGCCAAAATTAATTTCTACTTTTAATTGGATCACAATGTATTGTTTTGTGCTCATTGATTTGTGACTACGTTTTCACGGTTTCTAACTTCAAGTTTATAACGTCGATGTTATATCTCTTACTTGAACGAGTACGTGTTTACACGTTTAGGTGTATAGAAGTTGAAATAGCGTAACAACTTTCGACCAAAGTGACGTAGAATTTCCTGTAGAAATTAAATACTCGGTTGTGGTGAAGTTGCGATCCGAACGTTTAATTTATCCGGGAGATTAATTATGAATTCAGAAACTATTTCCATGTTTGTTGCGACATATTCGCGACCTATTCGAAACATAGTCATGTAATAAACATCGCACATTCAAAATGCTCTGAATAAACATGAAAAGTTGTATTATTACATTTTTCACTCGACATCGTTGTACTTAATTCGTTCACACGTCTCTTAACGTCGTTTTAATTACAGTGTAATAACTAAATGGCACTCAAAAAAGGACTTTAAATTATATAATTAAAATCTTTCCTCGTGTAACAAATCTCTTTGAGTTATGCTGACATTGGCTTTAAAATTAAGTACAAAGTAATTCTTTTCAGTGTTTTAATTATGCTCGAATGTAAGTACCCTTATCTGCTTCAGAACAGCCCATAATTATTCGCTTTCACATGTTTGGTTACATAAAAAATCGCCGAAAAGAGAAATTTGCACTATTAGAAACGATCAAGTTTCACCTGATCATACGCACTGCGTGGCAGTGGTAAGTTAAAAGATTGCAACATGTGTTTGTACAATGTGCCTAAAAAATAACTGAATTTAACAATATCAATTAAATCTGACTTGGCTAAACAAATTCATTAAAACTCGAAGATAATTTTGTTGAAGCGTACGACTTGGACTTTAGCATAAGTAGAAACAGTCGGTAGTGGACAGACATGCTAGATCAACTCGTATTCGATCTTCAATTTTCAAATTCAATTATCTAAAAACGAAGCCTCAAATGAAATGATTTTATCACTGATTTTTTATTTGGTTTTTCATGTAGCATTACCCCCTATATATACATATATATTGTATATATAAGGTGGAGTATTCAAGACAAGTCACCCGGATAACTCGTTTACTTTTAAAGATAGAAAAGAGTGTTTCAGGCAGCAGTTGATTGATTTCATGGCAGACATAGAGCGGAGACGTTTTTTTTGGTTCTGGATGGAAACGCCAAGGACATTTAAAGGTCATTAATTTTTCTTCTTTTCTGATAACCGAGGAAGATATAAAAGACCGTGCAAGAGAAACATGTAGACGAAGATAAAACCAGGGATACAATATTTCATCAATTATATGTATTTCAAAAGTCATGTTTCCCAATGTGTTCGAAAAGATATTTAAAAATAAATGGATTTGCAAATTGAAAAGAAATATTTCCACTTATAATAGCCTTCCATCGTAATCGCATTGTGACTGTTTAAATTGGATTATTGCAATTGGTACCACTCTATTCTGTTCTCCAATTATTTCAGTGTCATTGATCCGCCATCGTCAATGTTTAAGTTCGAGGCACTATTGACCGAAGATGTCCTCAAGTTTATGAGGTCACGTCGAAAGGAGGACTGGAATTCATTGGCTCTCGTTGGAATGTGGTAAAGGCCGGAATGAAGGTCGAATAAGCCTCTCAACCGGTTGTCACAATCTCCACCTAGTCGTGTTCCGAATCTAATGGAGTCGGTAAGTACATGTAAAATTTCTACATTTTCCAGCGATGACAAATTTATATAAAATCGTGTAAAGAATATCGTCGAAGAAAATAAAGATAGAGACCTTCACTTATACAAATTAATTAATTAAATAAAAACTGGACTAATGATATCCAAAATTCCCAGAAAATTCTCGTCTTTAACTTTTAATTTCAAAGTTCGGTACCTCTTTCATTCAAACATCAATAATTCATGATTTTTTACCAACTTCCGTGAAACCCATCTCAATGGAATTTTCTTAAGTAGTTATCGGTATTCTCTCAAAACTGATTATTTTCTTAATGCTGAAACTTCATCACATTATTAGGAACCTTTTAAGTAGACACGATTATAAGTTGAAATGAAAGTTTCTTGAAAGAAACGGAATCGAAAGCATTCAGCGCCAGTATCGACCCACTTTTATACTTCAAATTTATAAACTGCTTTTGAATTTATTATTTTTTATTAATATAAATTCCAAATTTCAACGTTGAATGAAGCTACACGACTGAAGTATTTCATCTCGTTTTGCAAACCACACCAACTTTTGGGTTTTAAATTTCGATGAAAATGTTTAATCGCGTCGTTCTCTAGGTATATATACTTTCATATTCATACGATATTAAAAACTACGTTTACACATTTTTAATGGATTACATCGAAACATTTCAACCAAAACCGTTTTCAGCTCGTCCTTTGTTTACACACAAATGCATTTTCTCTATTTACACTCTGCTTAAATGGAAAGTAAAACAGAATTAGCTTCGCGTTTCACGTGTTGAACAAACAGATTCAGAGATAATGGCATGAAAATATTAAAATGGCAATTTATACTTCGACGGGAGCAGTAGCCGAAAGATTAATTCCATTCGTTAGAGGTATTATATTACTGCGAAACAAAGTAAATACTCGAATTAATGTAAATCCAAGAATGTAGGAAATTAAACGCTATTTGTTGTCGTTTTGCGTCAGAGGAGCCTTAAAAAATTTATCTCGATCAATCGGTTATGCAAACGAGCGCGAACTCTGTAGGGTCGGCTTGAATTGGAACCTCCCTTGCGAATCGGCATGAAAACACTTCGTCGAATACAACGAACTGTCAAGCGAAGCACGTATGTTCCCTAATTACACGCGCGGGACGTGTGCGTACACCATTTCGAACAGGTCCGAGGCTGGTACATCGGTTCGTTACGCATCGGATCGAACTACAATTTACGTAGTCATTCGGCGTGTACCAGCACGCTTGCACGCGTTAATCGTGACTTATTTCAATTCTTCAATTGTCCTCGCGCCAACGCTTGCAAATCTGTTTAATTCCCGTCCAGCCCTTTGGAACGATTCCACTCAAAGGGTCCAGATTGAAAAAGGAATAATCGGGCTTTTAATCAAAATTTTTTTACGCGGACGCCGAGGGTTTGGAATGTCGTCAATTTTCACGAAAAATTTTGCAATACCCGAAAAACTGTAAAAATTCGTTTTAATATACTATCTAATAGAGTGCTAGTTTCGAAAGGGCGAAGAATTAGAATCGTTTTATGAATTCTTTCCTCCATTTTTTGCTTCAGTCTTTCGAGTGCACCATTTGCCCCGGTAAATAATTCGTACTTTCTTTCCGGGACTTGAATTTCACGAGCATCGTCAAGAAGCACTTAGCGTATCTTTCGTATCGTTCAAGATTTATACACAACATTTCGCATAATTTTAAATAATAATAATTCTTACTCAAAGAGTTCCTTCTATTACATTCAACGGAAGAAAGTAAGATCGAACCGAAGAAAGTGTTTGCTTAGATGCATAGTTTATAGTGCGTCAAGAGTTACTCTTTCCACCGCGACGACTTTCTTCTGCTCGGTATTAGACGCGAATGTCGCGCATTTTAATAGTATAGTAGTTATTTATGTAACAACTCGACATCTAACAAAGAAGAATTCGTTATTTTAAAACTATTCGAGTATGATACTGGTCAAAATAGTGCATACAAAGTTTTGAATTCGTGTCAGCAAACACGGTTCTCTTCGTGAGACACTTTGAGTAATTGCACGTCGCATCGAATTAGGTGAATTTACGGAGTCATCCGATGCGATGAGCCGAACTGATGCTCCAGGCAACGATGTGAGTTAATCGTAATTTCATCTGATCAAGCTTGATTAAACTTGCTTGTATTTGGTTGTGCTTAACGATGCTTGTTTCTGATAAATTGGGCATGCACCGTGTAAACCTCGTACGATTCTGGGAGAAGTAGACCTTAATTTATTATTGCTTTTACGTGAAATGGAGGAATATCGAAGCAATACACAAATATTGATTCTACGTATATTCTATCTCATCCTGAATTATGAAAAATAGTAGTAGAAAACTGTATTATGCATGTGATTCGAAGACCAGAAGACCACGTGCACAAGAAACTTCCAAGCAACGTATAAATCTTCGTTCTACGTGCATTCCACATTATGCAGAATAGGGGAAAAATAATAAAAGAAGAATTTATTGCGAATGTGACACGAAGACGGAAATATCGACTACGTAGGCAAAAGAAAAAGAAATTTTAGATTCGAAGAAAACAAGTTTAACTTATGATTTATCTGAATATAATATTCAATAATCACCGAACCAGTTTAATATCTCTGTATGTTTACGAATTGTAATTAAGTTACCTTTTCAATTACAATTTATTTATTTTTCTAGTAAAGTGAAACCAATGCATATTGGGTATACACTAACGTAGCAACGTGGCAAATGATTCAGACATTTCTCGAATGTCTGCGTACATTCGAAGTCACGTTACCTAATTAAAAAAAATCATCTTTGTGAGACGCGGTAGAATAAACCATGATTTCACGGAACTCTAAGATCGTCGCGAGCTGCGTCGAGTTGCAATTTACGGAGTCGTTTGGCGCGTTTCAACGAGTTAACGCTGCAGGCGACGACGCGAGTTGCTCGTGACTCGGTCTGATTAGGCTTGCTTATGCTTCATTAAATTTAGCAATGAGTGCTCCAAGGCAAATCATGTTAACCTAAGCATAACTTCCAGAATATATAAGCTGTTCTTGTTCGTTAGTACTTGTATATATGTGCCTGTACTAATCAATAATAAAATCAATTTCAATAAAATAAGAACCCGTATGGTAATATTTACCATAAGTTGTGAACATACCTGCGCATCCGTTAAGATGAATTCATCGAGTGTAATAAATTAACAGAACGAATAAATATTATAATTATTTTTCCTGCACCACTGAATGGTAAGATCAAGTTCGTGAGTAGAAAGGATAAATCGAATAGTTTGGTGGCATTTTCAGTTTTCCAAAAGTTCTGAATTCATATCCAGGAAATTATTTGTAACGCAATTACACCGATACATAATAACAAGTGTTCAACTAATAGGAATAAAATACTGGGTTCTTAGAAATAGTGATCGTATACTTTTCGAATTTAATTACCATGAAATTAAGGATATCAGTTTCTTACAGGGCAATAAGGAAGTGTGCACCGCTTTCTAGGGAAATCATTGGAATGAGTACGACAGTACATGTATATATGAACTATCTGGAGCACATTAAACCGTCATTAGGGTGTTACGTTTGACGTTAATCGGGTTCTGTACCTTCACCGAGATATAAATTCAATTATTGCTCAATTTCGACTTGAATTTTATCATTATTTAGGAGTTTTGATCGTGGAACAGTCCTCGTAAATAAATATAAAAAAAATAAGGTTATAAGATTGTTTGAAAAAATTCTATCTTTCTTTCTATCTGCAATTTCTAAGCCAAACATGGAAGTGGCTGGTATCTTGTAGACAACAGTGTATGTATCTAACTTGGAAGATAATAAACCGAAATTCTGATGTACTTGTTAACCAAACAACGCACTGCAATCGACGTCAGTAATTTTAGGCGTCTCCCGAAGCATGCGACGCTTCTCGTCAGTTCAAAAGCCATCGCATCGCCGTGAGCGTCGACCTGAAATGTCGCAACTTCGTCACCGTTAGGTATGGTTATTACCTCCTGTTAGGTTAGACACATATTATGCAAATTTGAACGTGTACACTCCGAGTCTTCCGCCATTTAATAGTAAACTACTTTGCACCGATGTCGAGACGCGAACGCATACTTTACGTAGTTAATCTACTTACTGACGTTACTTGAACAAATGAAAATTATCGAGATTCATTATTTATGATTGCATGAAAAACTTTATACAAGAAAATTACATCTAAAGGGTGTAACGATAGACAAATCCTTTCCCTAGGCCACTTTTACGAAGTTTTAAGGTCATTTATATTTTTTAAATGAAACCAATTATATCTTTTTGAATGAAAAATTATTTCTTATTGATTTCCTTAATTGTACTGTGTCTACTATACACAAAATTCACGGTACATCCGCGTTGCATCCTTGAACGTGCGTAACTAAAATCGTTTGCTTGTAAGGTGCACTTTCTGCGCGGGAACTTTCTCCAATTTATTTTTAATACAATCGCAAGTCATGAACACGAGGTGCCGTATTCTTGCTTTCTCGAATTTACGAAAGTCAACCGAGCTGAAAATATATCGAAATAAAAACGAGAGAAACACGCGCTATGAATCACTAGCTGGCCTTAATTGCGTTAGTACGTTTTTCTACATTCCATTTGAAACTCATTCAAAATTTCACAATATTTTATACGCGGAGAATTGTTTGATATAAAAACATTGATATAAAAAGCAAGAATGTTCTTATTTTTGTTATGGAAAGCGTACAAATAAAAATTATAAAGTTTTGGAATTTAATTCGAAATTTGCTTGAAGTTCAATGTGCACAGTATAATAATTTAAAATACTTCAGACGATCTAGCAATGAATGAATGAAAACAATGCTTAATTTGAATTTCAGCTCATACTAATGGTTGCAAATTTACCTTACAATCTTATTTACGATCTCCATTAAAACCACATAAATCATCGAATACCAGAAATACGTTCAAGAAAAAAGAGAACATAAATAAAAATGGCTATAACTTAGGAACGGGGTTAAACGAGCCATACGTTCAAACAAATTGTTTTCATTGTTTTTATGTCTCCTATCCATCACTGAAGCAGGTATTACGAAACACCCTATATACTCAGCTGTATGACATTCGTGTAAAGTGATCTCACTCGCACACGTCATTTTCACAAATGTAACTGAATAACGAAAAACGAATGTTTATGGTGATTCAGTCCTCCCATTTTATAACATCGAAATATCGACGCCGACTGTTTCGAATTCTGGTATAGATATTTCGCCAGTTAACTTAATTTGTTGTTCCGAAATAACGTTCATAGACACAAGTGCAATGACCCCGCGTACACACCGAAAAAGAAAACGAATTGAAACTGTCTATGGACTATGCCCGCTCGCAATGATTATAAATTGCGCACCATTAATACGCTAGATTGTGCCAGTTGCGCCTGATATCAGCATATCGATCTCTCCTTTATGAGTTTTCATCGATGTACTCGAAACAGCATAACAACTCGGCTAGTTACGAACCTACGTACTCGTATACATTCGTTCTTTATTATCATCACGCACGGTGCCTGGGATTTGCAGGGATCGACCATTCCACTTGACATTTACAATTTTTCTCCTTTTTTTTTTCCTTTTCCCTCCCCTGGCTTGTCGTGACAACGATTGTTTGCACGACACGCCTACTGTAAAACATCGCGTACCAGCCGCGCGTTTGTTCGCAGATATATCACGAAAGTTAACTGCATTCGCGGGGAAAAATTGCAGACTACCTATGCTCCCGATAGAACGATAAATGGGTTCAATGTGCGTTACGTAAGTGGGTCGAACGACTGCTGTTGTGGAACTTTACGGAGATCACGAGATATAAAGTAAGGAGTGTTGTAGAATTATGGAAACACGATACAGATCAAATTTACGCATGGCTAATTAGAGAACTTGTAAATTTTGTTATACTTTACAGAAAGTTGTCTCTCGGTTACGAAACAAGTACTTTTTTTTTCATTTCTTTCTAAATATATGATATATGCTTGGCTTTATTATCGCATAATTTTGTAATAAATTTATCGATAGGAAAGTTTAAAGAGCTTAAGTTTGGTGTACATATCTTGTACTGTTCAAGATTAGGAAATTCCCCAAACTATTCTATTTCCGGCGGTCCGCCAAATATGCATATTCATACAAACGAGTTTCGTAGAGATGGCTGAAATTGTAGAGTATGGTCGAATGTCTAACTCCTGTCGAGAGACGCTGTACCTGTGCACCAATGTTATCTGTGATTCATCGTTGTAACGTAACTGAGAAACACGAGGGCACTTAAGACTCTAACATCGCGAACTAACTTATACAATAAGACGCATTGCTTGAGTTAGCGTCCGTACAGTGCTTCGCGGTTAAACTTTTCGAATTACCTTGTACAGCTTTCACGTTTTGCAGAAACATACATATTTTCAGCATCGCTAAAACGAGAAAGGTGTGTTGCACTTTTAAGGAATTCGAGAAACGTCCGGGACTTCTGAAAATAAAGAAAACACCGAGAATTCATCATATTACGGAAACGTAAACAGTGTTCCGTTTCTCTAACTGATCCGAGCATAGCGATAAATTAACATATTCCACGGTTCCACGATAAGTTTAATTTTCTGCTGCGACAAACACGCAGATACGTTTCTTGTTCGTTTATTCCGCGGGTTACGGCGCTAATGTGTTAACTGCGGGAGTCAAGACAATGATATTTCAGGGAAAAAGAATGTTAGTGTATTCTCATGAATGAAATATTAGATTATACGACCTCTGTTGCCTGAATGCTGCAGTAATTAAAATTACAAAAAAAGAAACTCGCGCACGCTGTGCCCGGGTATTAATTAAACAACCTCGAGGACGAGCGACAATTTTTTTCAATCTACGGACCATAAAAGTATTGTAATAAACACTAGCTCGGTCAACATTATCTATCTTAAAATATCTCGTCTATAAATGTTAAATATTTTACCTTCAGTTTTAGACTAAAAAATATTTCATTAGAAAAAGTTCAAGGATTAAACAGAAAATGTTCAACTAGCTTTCCTATCTTTCACAATAGCAACTCAAAATGTTGTTCTTTCGTAATTAGAAAATCTCGACGCTTTGATTCTCTAGTACATCCACTCTACGATCATCGCGCGATAAATCGTCGCGTTCGTGTTCCCCGTAAAAGACAAATAGACGAAACAACCCGGTGTTACGATCACGCTGAAAGCAACGGCA
This sequence comes from Colletes latitarsis, assembly GCF_051014445.1. Taxonomy (NCBI): domain Eukaryota; kingdom Metazoa; phylum Arthropoda; class Insecta; order Hymenoptera; family Colletidae; genus Colletes; species Colletes latitarsis. The sequence goes on from NC_135138.1 coordinate 33,732,327, forward strand.
TCTGCCATAAATAATATCCACGCGTCATTAACACGAATCGTCAGGACAGTGGCGAAGTAACAAGAAAACCCCGACGCTGTAGCGCCGGGACGTGAGAGTCTTACAAGCTACATTTATCCCACGTGGGTTTGACAGGCCTAATGATGGATACCATGGAACCCCCGAAGGCAAGGTCGACCCTTCGCGAAGAAAATCCAGTCAGAGGCCGCCCTCTTTGCGTCACGCTACTACGCGCCGCGACGCCCCGCGTCACGACGGTGCAATATTTTACGGCTTATTTACTTTTCGGCAACGTCAGAGACCCCGTGAAACGGTCACGTGCCGCGCTCTTTCACGGCGAAGAAACGCGCGTCGATAAGAGGAAAGTAATGGATACAGTAGTTGGCTGGGAAATTTATTCGCGCCCGAATGGAGACGGCCCCCAAGCAACGCAGCAACATTATTGAAACCTTCCTTTCGATCTCCTGTCGCGAACAAAGGGATTCGTATCGTCGTCGAGCATCCCCGAAACGGTCGTCGGGACCCGAAGAACCGTGTGCTTGGATTCCTGTTTCCTCCCCTTTTCGACCTCGTAGACAGGAAAACAGACGGGAATACTTTATTCCGTTATTACCGGGAGCGTGATAAAATATTTTGAAAACTTTTTAACTATCCATTCTATAGTTTCTTCGAAAAAAATTCTGAATTATCACGCGATTAGCTTGAATTAGTCCCAGATACTTGCACGTAACAATATTATCGAAATTTATAAAATGTATCTAGAATGAAAGGGAACCTCAAGAACGATTGAAATTGCTTAAGTAAAAAACAAGAAGAACTTTGACGATTGGATCGACTGGAGTACCGCAATTCATTACGAATGAATAAATAAAACGGATATTTGAGCCATCGAGTGCCGTAGTAAATTATATAGCAGACGAACTAACAAGTTTCACGAGTCGCATTTACGAACTGCGATTCGTCAAGGGCTGCACTGAATGTTGAAGTAAATAATAAATAAATCAAAAAATATAATTTACTGACTTCGAAGATTGATAATGCTCTTAGTAAGAACGAAGTACATATTATGAAAATGAAGTTACTAGAATCTAAAAGCTACTTTATTTATAATATTGCTCACTTTAAAAAAGTAGTTTCTGAACCTCAAGAACCACGTCGTAAAAGTTCACGAACCGCGTTATGACCATGCTCTGTTATATACTGTAACGAGGTCATTCGACACCGATGCGATCACATCTGCACTTAATGTCAGGGATTTTGGTGAAATTGATATGTGATGTGGTCCACGCAAAATTAGGGGGGTTTGAATCATCATTCTTTTGGTTTCGAGTTCGTTTAAACGATACGTGGACGTTAGATTTACAACTTTTGATCGTTTCAGTATATTATAAATTCTGAATAAGTCAAACTTCAATGAAAAGAATTAATAAAACGCATAATATGGAACTGGGACAATCGCGAACTCATTTATCATTCCATTAATGATAAGCAATAAAATTAAAAAATTATCATCTACGTGCCTGCTGCGTGACACATCGCCTCTCTCAGCTTGGACACACCTGCAGGTAACAATATAAATTCGTTACGAATTTCGCGGGGTCGTAAATCTCGCTACGCGTTGTCGCAACGATGCAAGAATTAATTATCGTGGTCAGACCAATAACATAAGATTGATTCATAGGTATAAATAAATTTTGTAATACTAATAATTGTCGAGCATTGACCATGATGAGAGAATAACAGGTAGCGATAGATAAATTCAAGTAACAATAGATATTAATGTTTTGTCGTAATACTTCAATTATGCATAATAAAAGAACTAATCGAAGTATCAAAATAACACACAATTTATATCACCTTTCGTTTAATAAATCATCTCGGGGCTCCCCTTTTTCCCTCCTAAAAGTCCAAAAGAATTTGTTACGCGTGAAAAGATTAACCCTCCCCTTGGACCGTTTAATTTAAAACAAAAATGAAGTCGACATCTTCATCGATGTCTGAGTAAACAGTTACACTTTATTTGCTCCACGTGGTTCAGAAATCTTTCAATGTATTTGCGTACCGTCTATTTGACTAATTGTTCGGGGAGTGTGAATCCGACCCTTAACGTAAACATAAATCGTGTGTTATTGATTGGTCGTACGGAATGGCGAAATATTGTGGGAGTTACTTCCGATACGGTGTTGTTATAGGAGAGGGAAGGTTATTATTTCTTCCCTTCATGCGTTGTCTTGGGATTTTGGAGCAACTTGCTAAAGTTAACAGTGAACATAGTCACCATTTAGAGACTATAACTCTATAAAAATAAAACATAACTGAGATACATAAATGTTCAGGGGCAAGATATAAAATAAAAATGCTGTTAATGCACCTAATCTCAACTAGATTCCTCACAACACGGTACTAGTAATGATATAAAACTAACGAAGATTCGATAATTGAAATACCAATATCGTTGTAAAACGATGGTCTCGACTTTTATTTGCAAACTCACGATACAGATAATAGAAAAGATAGTAAATCAGGGTAAAATTGAACGAACCAAGGAGTATAAAAATTGTCGGTTGCTTTTGTCAACGATTCTAGATTAAAATGTCCTGTAGATATTGATACCAACGATGTTAATGCAACGAATGGAATGCCAGAGATGAAGCGCGTAGGACGAAGCGAACTCGCGGAGATGTTAAATCGATCTTACGTCTGGTCGTTGGGGAACAATTCAAGTAGAACGTATATATACGTTTACATAACTATCTTCGTATGAGGGACGAAGAAACCATAGACGAGATCCGGGATGGTTGAGTCGAAAGCTTTTTCACGGTGATGCACATCGCGTGTTTCGCCAAAGTGTCAGCGAGGGGTATTCAAAACAGGCATTATTCAAAATTTTCGATAAAATTATTGTTCACCCGGAAAATGCATCAGTCGATGCAGAGAAGGAATGGATTTCAAACGATTTTTTCGCTTATTTTGAAAGTACGTCAAAAATACTCGAAGTGATATTATACAAAATTAAGAATGTCAAATATCGTCTAGTCGCGCGTATCTCTATATGCTCGTTACTTCTAAATTTCAGTCAATTTACGGTTTGTAAACTTGCGGTCGGCGCAAGGCTATTAGTAGCTATTGATTATTTTATAACTCATCAATCATTCCCTGTTAATTTTCGTAACATATTTCGTTCATTATCTGTTACTAATCAATATGTGCCAGTCATTAATCCATGTTCTGCCGTACTCCAATATTTAGCAACGAAAAATATAAGTTTCAAACATACTCTCCCAAAACGTAATATTAAAAAAATAACCCTTCCATAATTTCCATTCTCCTATGAATTCCACGCAAATGTTAATTCGTTAATTCTTTTTCAAATTTCTGTAGAATCGTACGATTTCAAAATTCTGAAGGAAAACCTGCACGGAAAGTTTTAAAAATATCTTATTTTGATTTGAAATGTCGAAGACCTTGTTCCCATCGCTAGCTCTCAGTTTTTCGACACCCTTTCTCATTCTCTCCTTGCTCCATTAAACATCTCTCTTGCACTGTATCCATTAGGAGCATCATAATCTCGGAGTTGTCGGGTATAGCCTTTGCAAAGACAATAAAACGCGCGACAGCAATTTGAATACTCGAGATCCAAATGCGAGTCTAGAGACTTACGAAACGAAAATCCGTGGGACGAACGAACGGATGTTTTCAGCGTCGCGCGAAGATTAGCGTGCAGAGTGTAGAAATGTCACAGTCTCTCGAAATTTTGTGCCGTTTCCCACGAGTTTCAGCGTTCTTTGCTGTATATCGCGACGTATTACGCGCACGGAACATTAAAAGGCAGAGCAAACGTCCTGGTCGATTAGCATACGCTTTAAAATCCGCTCGGAAGCTGCGTATTATTAATACGTTATTTTGCATAATGCATGATGGAAGGAGCCCTCTTTCTTTCCTTCCTTGTTCGTGATCTAGCTCGTTCGTCTTTGTCGCGACAAGGAATCGTGAACGGAATTCGGAGGTCCTCTCGATGAGCCGGAGGACGTTTAAAAAGTAAAACCGTGCTGGAACGTGCTTGTGCAAGATTCTTAGAGACAGAAGGACAACCGGATTCCTCGAATTGTTAAGTAATGATCGCGCCTTTTGTTTTCTTCATTGGTCGATGTACTATTATCCGTTCGCTTACTCTTTTTCTTTCTTTCAATCTCGCTTCGCATTTTCTATTTCGTGCCCCCCTGTTTTATTGCTCTCTTCCAGGACTCTGTTTCGAAAACACTAAAAATGATAGTGATAAACAAAAAGGGAGACTCGAATTTTCAGCTCGTTCAGTTAAGGTGGAATTTCACAGTTCACCACTTTTCACCAAAAACATTACTAAAATTCTTTACTTCGAATTACTTCTTTTCTGACACTCACCTCGCTTCTAATTTTTTATTTCGCGCCCTTTGTATATTACTCCCTTCGCACTTCGCACCCCGACCGTGTTTCTGCTTTAAAAAAGAACTTAAATTTGCTGTTGATATTAGGTTAATTGAGAGAAATGTAACATTCCGAGTACCCTTTTACACAGCATTTGCATACGATTACAAAGCAAACTGAACACTCAGAACCTTTCTTAAAACGTAAATTATTCGTGCTTTGTTCCGAGCCACTATCAATTCTTGATACAAATATACGTATCAAAATCTAGAAACGAAGCTGTTATATTACTCTTCTTTACGTTCTCTATTTCTAGAACATTAACATGAAATTTGCACAGGATGCAAAATTCAAAGCACGAGATTAACTACTCAGAAATTCGACTGTTGCAGGGTTCGTTATCAACGCAAGCATTATGCTGTAATAGGTGTAAAGCGTAAAGCCTTCTTACAAAGTGTTTGTTCAACGCGAGAAATTTCGGCATTAACCACCGAAACCAGAATGGCCACAAGAGAGTATCGCTCGTACTGTGCTGGAAATATAAGCTTACGGGAATTTACTTCAAACGCTAAGTCCTGAAAGGCGTAATGGAGACATTTTCCGTGTAACGTCCTGAATCAGTTGTCCTTAATGCGTCCTACATTTCATTCCACGTTTCAATGGACACTTATTTCGTCTGAACGCACATCGCTGGTTGCCGTAATGGAGAAAGTTTGTACGAGGTAACCGTGATCTCGTTGGCTGATAACGTCATTTTCAAATGTTTCTTTGAACACTCTGTTAGACGTTTTCTTATTTCCGTGATTTACAATGTCCGAATGCTTTCTTTTATCGTATGTGACTTTAAGGTACTAACAAACGGACCAGAAACGAAACTGTGCTTTTCGAAGAAGTCGTAACTCGTATTATGGGTCTCGGTACGCTGCTTAGAGAATGTTTTTATTTTAGACGTACATGGCCACTCGTTTTCGACGTCAGAATCAAGATTAGAATTTAAATATTTTTTTACACATTTTCTATAGAATCTTATAATATTGAATATAAAAATACCACGTGACACTTCATCGAGTGTACAAAAATGTTGGTCTACACGAGCATAATCTCTCTTAGTAATGGATCGTTAGTACGATATCGCATTTCCTTTGTAGGATTACCATACACCACTGAGGCCACCTTTGAAGAGAGGAAATACCATGCACGAAGCCTTTAGCAAACACATTCAGAGTCCAATGCTCCGAATGCACGCACTCAGGTGTTTTTAACATACCGTGCACATTGCTGTCACTTTATCCGGCACCTACTTCGTTTTAAGCACGAAGATATCTGCGAGGTAATGGGCAAAGTTCGCGGAGTATCCACCATATTGTGTCGCGATTTTCATTACAGGTATTCTCCTTGCAATACTACCCGAAAAATCTTAATTTTCCTCTTAATTTCCTTAATCGCTCGGATAGAACTTTCCTTGCAGACGTGCTGTTAATATTGTTCACAGAATTTTTATTTTACTACGTAATTCAAATGGAAAATGTTCATGAAATATACAACGTGTGTTTCTTTCCATTACAGTAATTTTAAATCATTTTCTATATCTTTCGAATAGAATTTTGCTTGTAGATGTGTTTCCTTTCATTGAACTATTTTGTGAATGTTACATAAAGAATTTTTATTTATCGTATGATATAAATAGAAGAATTTCACATCGTTCAAATAGAGTATTTCTTCCAGATTTATAAGATATACGTTTCTTGCGATCGAGAATTTGATTAAATTTTAATTCCAGATACATTCGTAGACTTTTGTTTAATTAATGCCAAAGCGATGCGCAATTTCGTTTCCCCTTTGGCGCGGCAGATCCTCTGGAAATTCAGGGATTACCAGAATTAGAACGCCGGGGAAAAATTTGTAAAAGTGGAAGGTCATCAACGTTAACCTCAATCTGCCGAGTGAAATCCTCCTAAATTATTGAAGTCGTCCGAATTAAACTATGTCTGATATTGTAAATTCTCTTGGAACGTTGAAAGTAGTACGCTCGCTTTGCTACATGCACGGGTTACGCGTTTAAACTGTAGATTTTAAACGATTTTCATAATTATCCTTGCAAGTACTTCAAACGTCGGTGATGCTTAAACTTATTCTCGCAATATTATTAAACTTGTATTCAAACTCTCTTCAAATAATTTTCAAATCCTTCGTGCAAAGTTTCGTTTCAATCGTTAATTAGAACTTTAAAGTAATTTTATTTGCTAACGAAATATCCAATAATCAAGACGAGACCTGTGGAAGATCGTTTCAAAAAAAAAATCGCGAAATTTAAAAAAATTTTTAAGAAATCTCTAGTGGTAAAAAAAAGTTGACTCCAAGAGTCAGGAGTAAAATTTGTTTGCTTCGTTAAAATGTAATGTGATTCACGCTTCATCGAATCCGTGATAAAAAGAAGTGGAAGCCTCGAGTGGTAACTAACATTTGACCATAGAGTCAGTGTTATTGTCAAACTGGATTGAATATTATTGATCGTAGGCACTTTTAAACGTAAAGCACGCGGTTCCACATCGAACGAGATTGTTGGAGATGAATTTCTTTCGCTAGACAGGGAATCGGGGGGGAAACGTATCGGAGGATCAATTTCCGGTAGGCATGCAGTCTCGCGCACATGCATAAACACCGATAGGAACAAGGTGATCGCGTTACATAAGGTTTAGCAGACATATTGTCGGCTCAATGTTTCATCTACACGATCTCAGTTCACACAAAGCCCGCTTGCACGGTGTTCGCCGTGCTCGATCCCTTCGATGGGACTGTGGTTCGAGTGAATCGGTATTGTTCGTGTGTCGGGGTGCACCTACGCGTTATACAACCATGCGGGTATTGTTTCGTACTTGGGCAACCCCCGTGGTCGTGTGTCGGTGATGCACGGAAGAGACCAGTGGCGTAGTCGAGTCGAAGAGATTTTCAGAAACGTTAGTTGCGACGCTACGCCATGGAAAGGCGCTTTTCTAGTTCAAATAAGAAACAAAAGATTTTTAAGTACGTCAATTTTCTACCGTAACATCTTCGAAGCTTCCGGAGGAGAACCTCGTGATGGTTTCTTACGATTAATGGAATTTTGTCAGGAATTTTAAAACGAGTTTTTTGAAAGCCCCCAGAGGAAAGTTTTGGGGCAAATTATTCGCTCTTCTCGATTTACGGGGAACGCTTTTACTACTGTTGATTTTCTCTGAAAACTTCGTGACATGGTTTTTACGGAAAACTTTCGTAAAGTTTCATTTATTCATTTCGAACGCTTTTAGAATAATTTGGTTCGAAAGATGACCGAGCTTGAACCGTAAATGTATTATCGAACTTGCTTTCTATGTTTTTAATTATGAAAGTATAATTTTTTATTGTACTTTACTATCTTAGAAACATTACTGAATTGGTGGAAGGAAAAAAGAAGAAGATTCTTTGATCGGAAATAACAAAATAAACCTCAGGGAAACTAGTTACGACTTACGGTAAGATTTAACCAAGGCTGGAGTAATTGTACATGACTCGATAGTACACAGGAGGCTCGTAAAATGCGAAAGAAAGTCTGTTCGACCATAAAAGAAGCATCTTCTAGTCGATTGGATGAGGAAACAGACTATTATGGGTTAACAAGGAAGACTGTAGAAGATTGGAGAAAAGTGTTGTTCTATGTCAAAAAACATTTTATAGTTTTTAGTATTTCCTACTGTAGAAATAATTTTTCATCTAAACCAATGGTTTAATTATCGCAAACGATCGCGAAGTCTCTTAAATGTGGAGCATTCGTTTCTTCGGTTTGATGTGGATAAGTATAATTCAATTTAGTTGGCAAAGTGGGCAACTTAAAGTCGTAAAACTGTCGCGTTATGTACTCTTGTGGCTTCTGCATAAATATTTATTTATCGATCATAAGTGAACGACCTTCTAACTGTCAGTAACGTGTCCCTCACAAAGAATAAAGTCGAACGTTTATGTCACTAACGATCAAAGACTATATCGTTTTCTAGTTACCGTTAAATGTAGTTAATATTAATATCTGTTGATACTTCCTTGAATATCGAGCCTTCGCCAAATATGTACAGTGCTAAATTATACTAATTACATTAGCTCTATCAGTTTCACAACTGAAACTCTAATTACACAAAGCTGTAAGTAATATAATTATATGTTAAACTGAAATTTATGAAAATTACTCAATAGTGAACCGTGAGAAAATTATTTTGTAGTTATTTATTTCTTAATTAAGAAATTGGATCAACGATTCTAAAGTAAACGGAAATTCCACGCTAAGGGAAACGAATTATCTTTGCCAATCGTTTGCATCATTATTCTGTGCGTGGGTGAGTAAGAGTCTTTTATATGAGACGGTCAATTTTGCCATTCGAGGATTCGTTAACGCGCCTTTGTTCGGATTTAAATCAGACTGCATTGTAGGCTGCTCGACTGAAAAAGTGAATAAACTATGATGCTTGTTATTCAGCTTGTTCATAAATCCGGATAAAAAATGATCGGGAATAAAAAGAAATAAATTTTCGTAGCGGTTCAAAGCTAGGTATCCGATAGGGAAAAATATAAATAACCATTTTTCACCGCGGGTCAGTTAAATTATCACCGCGTGTCACCGAACGTACAATATATCGTAAATTACCAACTGCAGCATTATGCATTTAATTATCGATATTCATAGTGCTGGGACAAAATACGAAACTACGGAACTGTACCTTTTAAAGCATTGGAAATCCCATAGGAATTTATCCCATAAAAATTTGCCCGTTCGTATAAACATATATTTGTTTGTAAACGAAAATTAATGAATTTTTACTGCTACTAAATCTTACAGTTAGAACAACGAGTTATAACCAAATATGTGAATATACACGACTTCAAATAACTCATGAATCGTTTACTGTGAACATAAACATTGCGTTTCATAATTCCGTGGACGTATCCAAAAAGAAAAATTTAATCAACGTAACAGTTAACTTGTCGACCATATATTGTCAGAACGAGTGATTCGCGTGCAAGAAATCGTGGATGCCGAAAATTTGTGGCAGGAAAATTTCAGGAACAGGACGCGTCTGGCTTTCAAGTGTGGTCCGCGAGTGGAGATTTATGGTGTTGCTTGTATCGAAGTCCGGGACACGTGCGCCATGTTCGCGATTTAAACGTGCAGTTTCTTCCATATACATACAGAGTGTTCGGCCACACTTGGGAAAAATTGTAATGGGAGATTCTAGAGGCCAAAGTAGAACAAAAATCAAGAATACTAATTTCTTGATGGAGACTTCGTTAAGAAGTTATTAACGTTTGAAGTTCCGCCCATACTGAATTTTTTTCTCAAAAATGCGCAGGATTTCGGGGGTATGTGTACTGACCAAAAATGATTGTAATCGACCCTTGCAACCGAAGATAATTTTTTTAGAACGATTTGAAAAATTTTTTTTTCGCCGAAAAACTTAGGCACCTTCTCGAATTTTTTTCTCGAAAATGGGTAGGATTTCGAGGGTATGTCTATTCACCAAAAATGATTGTAATTGACCCCTGCAACCGAAAATAATTTTTTTAGAATGATTTGAAAAAATTGTTTTTTGCCGAAAAACATAGCCACCTATCCCCTGTCGATTTTTATTAAAAATACCTTTTTCACTTTTAATAAATTTGTTTGACGTCCTACGAAAATTTTGTCTAATACTTTTTTGTAGGTACCCATGAGCTCTACTTCAGAAAAAAGTTTCATTGAAATATATTCACAATTGTAGGAGTTATAGCTATTTGAAAATTGGACCATTTTTATGGGGTTTTTCTCATTTTGCGGGGTCAAGGGCTAACTTTTTGAATATTTTTACGATTTGTACATATTCTCCACCAAAATACGCGTAGTTTGCTTTTTTAAACATTAAAATCCTTCAATCCGTTCAGAAGTTATGACGTTTTAAAGATTCGCATGAAAATTCAGTGAAACATATCGACGGTATGGTCAGACATTATATTTTCGAAAAAGAATTTTTTTCTTGAAAGTGCGTAAGATTTCGGGGGTATGTCTATTGACCAAAAATGCTCGTAATTGACTCCCGAAATTGAAAATAATTTTTTTAGAAGGATTTGAAAAAATTTTTTTTCGCCGAAAAATTTGTCCACCTACTCGAATTTTTTTCTCGAAAGTGGGTAGGATTTCGGGAGTATGTGTAATGACCAAAAGTGATTGTAATCGACCCCTGCAACCGAAAATATTTTTTTCAGAATAATTTAAAAATTTTTAATTTAATTTTTTAATAACTTTTTAACGAAGCCTCAGTCAAGAAATTGATATTCTTGATTTTCGTCTTATTTTGGCTTCCACAATCTCCCATTAAAATTTTTCCCAAAGTTGGCCGAACACTGCATATTTGAACTTGCGACGCAACATCCTGAACGAACACGAATTGCAAATATTTCCCTATTTCGTTCACACGACGTTCCTTTTCCTCAAATAATGCGAAACGAGTTTCTGAAATTTAAAGTTGGTCAAAGCTGGTCGATTCAATAATTATAGAAATTTAAATGTTTCTTTATTAATGCCTAAGTTGTAATCGTAGCTTGAAATATTGTAAAATTCGTCGTTGGAATCTCTAGAAAATTTCCTTTCTCCGCGCCAGCGAATGCATGTGTCGAGATATTCATGTATCTCCATGGACACACGCGTGTTCGATCACGTGCGAGACACGGCGCACCCTTCGCGAGGAAATGCCAAGAAAACGTTCCCGAGTTCTCTCGATGAGAAAACCGCAGGAAGAAAAGGGATTCGCTATGAGTCACCGCAGATTTATAAAGCTGTAAAGATGATCGCGTACGTTTCCCATAGATCCGCTTTAACCCCGAGCCTTCAGAACTCGACGTTCTTTAACCATTTACCCTCGACTGACTTTCAAATTTTCAACAATTTTCCTCAACTACTATATTTCACGAAAAATATCAACACCCTATCGAATACATTTTACTTTCTTCTCCAAAAAATTCTAAGAAATTATAAATATTTGCTTTAACGTGGAAATTTAATTGTTCTTTCGAAGAGGCTGAATCTTTAGATAATTTAACATTTTTATTCTGAGTTATATTTTACGAGATTCCCATTAACCCAGTGATGAAATTTATTATTGCATCACAGATACAGAACAGGTAAATATTATGTACAGTTTTTGTATTTTTTTATATTTCTATGTTCACGTTACCTGTTTCCTGTGACATACTATGCAAATTATATTTAACAGCAGCGGAAGAAATAATGTTTCCTTTTCTATTAAAAGAATTATTATATTGCTCGGTGTTTCGCTTAATTCTACGTGCACGTAGGTTGTCTATTTTCTCATTGTTAGGTGCCGATGTTTCGTGTAATATGTATACGCGTTGCTGAGAGCGCAGTTTGCAGAGATATTAAGGATCCTGGTGTATCGTCAGTGTTTGCAATCTAAACAGGTCCGGTGCACTTAGTACACCGATGTTCGTACTTGCACGGTGTAGTATTTCTGAAGTTAAAGTTCAGATATTTGCAAACACGCGAGTTATTCTGTTTACAAACTGCTAACGGTTCTTCCAGATTTTAGAAACTCTCCTAAAACTAAAACTATTCCTCGACCATCGATTTTAAAATAGACCTCCTTGCAATACCTACTCGAAACGGTATGAAATAAGTTTAAAATTATATAGGATTTTGTAACGTAAGAAAAATCAAAATTTTATCGCGCAAGTTAGACTTTGGCGCGATAATATAGCGAAAGAACTGTGTCGTTTCGTATGAATTTACATCTTTTATGCAAGAGGCGCCGCGACTTCGTTCGTGAAAAATTGGGTAAGTATTCTCACCTGTTCATCTTTAATGCATAGATTTCCTTGAACAAACCGTGTAGACAACCGTGCCCCATATACGAACGCGTAAGTAGATGGATTAATTACGTCACGCGTGAAATAAACTTGCTAGAACCTAAAAACTGACACGCTACAGCTAATAGAATGTAATGCCTTATAAAGAATGTTCAGCCACACCTGGGAAAAATTTTAATGGGAGATTCTAGAGGCCAAAATAGGACGAAAATCAGGAATAGTAATTTGTTGATTGAGACTTCGTTAAAAAGTTATAGAAACATTTCCGGCTACACAGTATATTTTCGGTAAAGAATTTTTTTTTCTCGAAAGTACGTAGGATTTCGGGGGTATGTCTATTCACCAAAAATGATTCTAATCGACCCCTGCAACCGAAAACAATTTTTTCAGAACGATTTGAAACTTTTCAATTTCGTCGAAAAATTTAGGCACCTACCCCCCCTGTCGATTTTTCTTAAAAATTCGTTTTTCATTTTTAATAATTTTGTTTGACGCCCTACAGAAACGTTGTCTAATACTTTTTTGTAGGTACCCATGAGCTCTACTTCAGAAAAAAGTTTCATTGAAATATATTCATTATTATAGGAGTTATGGCTGTTTGAAAATTGGACCATTTTTATGGGGTTTTTCTCATTTTGCGGAGTCAAGGACCAACTTTTCGAATATTTTTGCGATTTGTACATATTCTCCATCAAAATACGCGTCGTTTGCTTTTTTAAACATTAAAATCGTCCAATCCGTTCAGAAGTTATGACATTTTAAAGATTCGCATGAAAAGTCGGGCAGACATTTCTGGCCAGAAATCATATTTTCAGTAAGGAATTTTTTTCTCGAAACTGAGTAGGATTTCGGGGGTATGTCTAATGACCAAAAACGATTGTAATTAACCCCTGCAATTGCAAATAATTTTTTTGGAACGATTTGAAAAATTTTTTTTTCATCGAAAAATTTAGGCACATTCTCGAATTTTTTTCTCGAAAGTGGATGGGATTTCGGGGGTATATGTAATATCCAAAAATGATTGTAATCGACCCCTGCAACCAAAATAATTTTTTCAGAATGATTTGAAATTTTTTAATTTAATTTTTTAATAACTTTTTAACAAAGCTTCAATCAACAAATTAGTATTCTTGATTTTCGTCTTATTTTGGCCTCTAGAATCTCCCATTACAATTTTTCCATGGGCTGGACGAACACTGGCATATTACAAGTCCTTCTAATACTGTTATGAAAATAACACTACTTTTTAAGTAATCTTAACGTTTACGAGAACACCAGTACTATATCGTTTCTGTTCTGATTATTAATATTTTTAGACGCTAAAACGTTCCACAAATAAACTTCTCGCTCTTCTCTATTTTTCGCGGGCATTTAATATGTCGTTTTCTCGACAGTCTTTCTTCATATACGCGACTATTATGCGCAGGTGTAATACCTCTTAATTTTGACAAAGACAAATTGTTGCTGAGAAATACCACGACGAGGACAGATCGAAGCCAATAGGAGCCACGACGAAGATTGATCGGAACCAAAAGCTGTTACGATAAACGAATTTCAACAGGCGATAAAAATTCATAGGTAATTTCTGTGTTACACGAAGCAGTTGCATTCTACTGTGTTTTATAATATTATACGTAAATTTGCACGAGCTGACGATGAAAGATAATAAATTGTTAAACAATATGTCCAATAGTACAGTCATACAAAATTTTCAGTATCATTTGCTATGCTTATCTATCAGAAACACAGTTATGGTTCTGTGCTCCTGTTATGAAAAGTCTAGCCCCAATAGGATCTTGTTAAAGAATTAGTAAACTCATTTTCTATCCTGCATTCACAAATTTTGCCCTTTAAAACCTTTAATATGAACCTGTATTCTTATTAAACAAATTAATAAGATTGACTGCAGATTCTTGCTCAAGAGTACTAAAATTTCTTGAACATACAAACATATTTCATTTAATTTGTGTCTAGCGTACCTTATGTTTCTATATCAAGCGTATAAAATTGTTCATTTAATTTAATCTAATTCTATATCTATCGTTTGTAAGGTATCGTGGTTGCTAATGATCCTAATGGGTTGATGCAACAATAAAAATGAAATAAAAAAAAAAGTTTCAATGTTGAAGTTTCTCACGAACATAGTAAACTGTATATTTATTTCATTTACACATATATTTTCCTCTAGTTATTCTGTATTCCTGTCATGAACAAAGCAAATCCAATAGGATCGTATGATGAAAGTTTCTAAACTGTCCTCTTTCTCTCAGATCTCCACTACCATTCTATACTCCTGTTAACCGAGGAACAAACCTAGTAGAATTACCTAACCAATATTAGAATATCGACCTTTTATAGATCTTTTTCCTGAAAAGATTCTGAAATGGATATCACAGATCCAACATGGATAAAGAAATATCGTGGTGGGAAAATGAAGTCTACTTCATCGTCCCAATTAGGCCAATTTTATTCCATTTGAATTTTTAGAGGGCAATTAAAATGTATGGTAACTTCTAAGAAAGTATCTTTCTCTCAGATCTCCACTACCATTCTATACTCCTGTTAACCGAGGAACAAACCTAGCAGAATTACCTAACCAATATTAGAATATTGACCTTTTATAGATCTTCTTCCTGAGAAGATTCTGAAATGGATATCACAGATCCAACATGGATAAAGAAATGTCGTGGTGGGAGAATGAAGTCTACTTCATCATCTTAATTAAGCCAATTTTATTCCGTTTGAATTTTTAGATAGCAATTAAAATGTATGATAGCTTCTAAGAAAGTATTACTAATATTCAATGAGTCCTAGGAATTCTGCAAAAATCTATATATTTTACAGGAAAAATGGCGAATCTGATATATTCGAAAAAAACAGCGGAAAATTGCAAAAAGACAAACTGCTGTCCTCTGGTGACGCGAATAGGGTTCTCACTTCAATAAAAACCGTTTAGTGGCACCATCTAGCATATCAGCCGCGTAGTTCATACGAGGTATACGTGGGAACGTTACATTCAAAGTGCCCCACTAAAGAATTTTTTTCTCGAAAATTCGTAGGATTTCGGGATTATGTCTATTCGCCAAAAATGATTGTACTTGAGCCCCGCAACCAAAAATAATTTTTATAGAATGATTTGATATTTTTTAATTTCGTCGAAAATATTGTCCCACTACCGACGCCATTTCCATTTACTTTGAAAAAGTTCTCTAACGACTTTTTTATCTTAACACTGACCACGTATAAAATTGTGTATCATGCTTGCAATAATCATGCTTGAATAACTCAATAAATAGATAAAAATATACATATAAATATCAATATGTATGTCGATTTTGGTTATAATAGTTTAAACTTACCAATAACCCCTTCGAAGTTTCTCGAGTTGATTGCCATCTATCACGGTGTCGTTTACGATAAAACATTCCATGGCGTCGAATTCCAATCAGACACTGCAACAGAATTAAAATCAAATACATTCAGTAAACATATCTAATCATAATTAAACAACAATTAATAATAATGAGGGAATATCAAAAGATCAGAAATACGTACCTCGTTGGTCGCGAAACGCCGACACGTCTCAACGTGCCTAAACATGTCTGAACACGTTTCGTGAATTGGGGGGGGGGGGGGGGGGGGGGGGGAGCTTCGCTGTCCCACGAAGCTTGTATTTCGAAAACGGATTCCAATAAAAGACTGTAACAGAATAAAATGCACGAACGATTATTATAATCAAGTGATAATTAAATTCAAACTGTATTGCAAGAGATCGTAATTAAATTCAGAGACACACGTTAATAATTAACACCGGTAAAATATCGAAGAAGTATGAAACCGATTCAATATTTATCACGATGTCGATTAAATTTATAATCAAAAATGTATTAATATTGTGCGAAAGCATCGATAGAGAGTAAACACGAGGCGTAATAATGATGAAATAGCAACAGGTTAGAAATACGCACCACGTTGGTCGCAAAACGCCGGTACGTCTCGACACGTCCAATTGCTTCAATTTTCAGAATACGAATGAGCACCTCGCTGTGCGCAGCGACGCTCGCGAAATAGGTAGCGTGGTGGGGGAAGCTTCGATATCTCGCGAAGCCTGTATTTCGATAAGGAACAATATGATAATGGTTTAAAAATTAAAAAGGTTATCAATATTTAATACAAATATATTTATGATACATATCTAACAATATATTATAATTAAAAATTGTTGGTCTTTGATTCGACTGAATTACTTAATGCCTTGGAAGCGTCTATATCTTTCGACGATTCCTTTAATGCATTTACTAGTACAGACATCAATTTATTTCTGTAGGATTTAACCATTTCTAAATTTTTTTTTTCATTCCCTTCATTCTCTTCGCTCTCATACTGAATTATGTAATTTACAGTATTCCACATAATATCTCGAAACTTCAATAATAAATTTGCAGTCCTGGAAAAGAATTAAATGTGAATTAAATGTTACACAAATTTAATGTGCAAAAAGTGAATGTAAAATTACGAACTCTTCGTCACAGCGTAACTGTATATTTTCGAAATTATTCATTTTAATGGAAACATTATTCTCATTGTCACAAACATTTTGATCCGTCTGAAAACATAATAATTATTCAAATCTTTTGTCTATGGATATTCAATTGCAAGAATTATACCTTCGAACATTGAACATCACTTTGGTTAAATAAGAAAACCGATAAAGGTGAAATCATGCTTGTATCGGGAACCACGCATATATGTTGCTGAAAGTGCTCCAGTTGATTAAGGTACGTTAAAAACGGACTTGGCCATAATTTGCGTTTATAATTTACACTGTCTGTTGAAAGAGTAATTTTTCTCCCATTTCTGAAGAAAGATAAAATACATACATTGCGATTATTCGTTCTATAATGTACTAATGTACATTTTAAAACTTATACTCACTGAGATACTAGCATATTTTCAGTTTTCGTAAAATATCCATTTTTAAATCCATAATTTGCTTGCCTTATTACCTGATTTGTAGCCGAAAATAAAATAGCCCGAATCAACTCATTATGCATAGAATTCGTATTCATTCCTTCACATTGAGATAATGAAACTATACCACTATCTACTGCTTCAGTTATGTGTAATTCACATATTTCTACAAATAAATAATAGATAATTCAAACATCAAATGAAACATCATACAGCGGATTTATACAGTTTCGTAGATACACAACTGTGTTCCCACTTATATCCTGTATATGTATACATACAAGATATGTATATTTATATTAATTGTGTGCAAACACGCGCGTATTCGTGTTTACATATTAAATAACGTTTTTGTTTTGTTCATCTAAAGCAGTACATATAACCCTATTAATTTTTAATTATCCCTTAAATAATTGTATTTATACAATTCGACGTACGTGGAAACCTTTGATAGAATTAACATATATTCCCTAAATATTTAATACACTTACTTGATAGCGTAAATAAAGTCTTATTAAATTTATAATCCATAAAATTCTTGTTTTGCTTATAATAATGCAACATGGCGATATGATCGCTTGAGTTGTGAAACTTTTGTTTTTCTTCCCTCATGGTAGATTTATCACGTAACGAAGTAGCAGACATTTCACTATCGGTAGTATACATAGAAACTATTGATACAATAGGATTTAAACATCTAAAAAATGTGAAAAAAATCACTTAGTAAAAGTAATATAACTTGACTGAAATTAACATATCTCCACTTACTGAAATACAGAAGCAAATATCAGTGCTCTACCGAGCCTAGGTTCCAGTGAAAAATGTATTACACGTTTTCCTAAAGCTGTAAGATTTTCATCCTTGTCAAGAATATTAAGTCGTTCTAAACTATCTATAGCATGTTCTACCGATGTTTTATCAGGTTTTTCAATCATATTATTAAAGAAATCATGAACTTTTTCATTGCTATACATTTTACTAATAAGAATTGCTTCTTCTAACGACGTTCTATTTATTTCCGGCACCGGAAACAACTTTAATGCATCGTATGCTTTTTTCGAAATTAAATGGTAACTTTCACCAGGTTTAACGCGCCCAGCCCTTCCTTTTCTAAATATTAATAAAAACATATGTTAATTTTTGTTTTGTTTTAGATAGAATACCATAGAATACTGCATACAAGGAGTACCATTCTAACCTGTCCACATCGCTCTCTAAATCTAGTGGTTTGCAAAAAAGTGTTTCTTACCTTTGGCAAATATTTGCTTGTGATATCCAAACATTGTTTACACTATATAAACACTTGGTATTATTCCAGCACATCTCCTTCTTAATCACAGTATCTATAACATAACTGACATCTTTAATAGTAATACTACTTTCGGCAATATCTGTAGCTAAAATAATTTTTCGAACATTTTGAGGAGCAGGCTTAAAAATTTCATACTGTTCTTCGTGCGATAATTTGGAGTGAAGTCGTAATATCATATCATTAGTACTATGATAGTTTTTGAGTAATGTGTTAAAGACATACTGAATTTCATTCCAACCTGGGAGGAAACATAAAATAGCTCCAGGTGGTTTATTTTTGGAAATCCAGCGGATTAGCGCTATTGTTTCTTTGAAAGGAATTTCTATATTCTTCGAATCGAAAGCATTTAACGATTTCTTTTCGAAAATATCAATATCGTCCATAAAATGCATTTTTACAGGATACATTTTCCCAGGAACGTTAATGACTATGCAGGAAAAGTATTGCTGGAATAATTCTGCATTCATAGTTGCAGACATAATTATCAGTTTCAAATTTGGATTAACCTTCAACACTTTTTTCAATAAATTAAGCAATATATCAATCTGCAAGGTTCTCTCGTGAGATTCGTCTATAATTACGTGCGACACTCCTGTCAAAGTAGGATTATTGTGCAACCTTCGTAACAATATACCAGTTGTGCAAAACAAAATCGAACCAGGTAGCTTTGGTAGCATATGCATGAGTCGTACGTGATAACCGATCGTGCTGCCTACATCCTCGTTTCGTTCAGCAGCAACATAATTAGCCAATGATATAGCTGAAATTCTACGAGGTTCTGACACGAGTATATTACACTCATGTGCTTTATTTTGTTCTTCATATGCATTCATTATGAATTGTGGTACTTGGGTACTTTTACCACAACCAGTATCGCCTTTAATCAATAGAACCTGATTATGCTTTAATGCATCAAGAATTTCTTTTCTGAAAAGTATTTTATTTTGTAAATTAAGTTTCTTTTTTCTTTAAGAAATAAACAAACTGCTTTTCGTTCCATTGTGGAATTACCAATAACAATGCTTTATTCTAATTTGTCAAAAAACTAATTACATAATTAAAAAACAAAATTATATTATTAAATTGATTTAAAGAATACAATATCTAAATTTCTTTAAAATTATACAAATTTTATTTTCATGTTATAAGTATTTTTCATTCTTTCATCTAGACTCCTGTAAACGTCCTGAAAAATGTATGGATTGAAATGTTAAGTTTTCTGATATTTAATCTTTTGACAAATTAGAACAAAATATTGCTCTGGAAAATCCAACAATTAAATTGAAAATATTTGTAAAGGATGAATTTTTTGTTAAAGAAGTTAATAATACGTGAATTTTTATTACATACTTGTGGTGAACAATAGGCAGATCTTTATCATCTACCCTGTTGAATTGCCTTGCACTGTTTCTATTAATTATATTATTTTCTGATAGTTGTTTAAAATAAAACGAATTATTCATTTTACCCTGATTTGAGACAGTTTCTTCAAGATTAGCAGTAGATTGTGTTGTTACTATGGCTTTTATTTCCTAGAAATATTTGTTATGAATAGCAGGTTAAATTTAAATCGAAAGTATCAAAAGTATATTTCTAATGCTAATAAAACTTACATTGTCAAATATGTCTGTTATAGTTTTAATTTCATTTTTTAATTTTGATTCAAGATTTATCGCGACAGGTTCATTCAAATTATCATTTATTTCTTTTTTGCTATATAATATAGGTTTTGATGTTGTAATTTTTTTATTAACAAGCAACCACTGCAAACACATCTTCGCTGCATGTGATGCAGCTGCCTTTTTGTTTTGTCCTACACTAGTAAAAGACATTTCCGAAGGCCATAAAATGTTAATTGTACATTTAATCATTTGCTTGTTGGAGGAATTTTTATTATGTTTTTCATAATTGAAGGACATCGAATTTGTTAGGTTAAATTCAATGTTCACAATAGTATAAATACTAATAAGGCTTCCTACAGAATTTGGAAACAATTTGTCAATACCTAAAATGAATAATAGAAGAATATTTATAGAACATAGTATTCTGATAGTATATATTTTACCTATAAAATAATTAACATGTAATGCCATGTATATCATTACCATTGTTTTATTGTACTTACGATTTAGATCATGAGATGTTAATATGTTTTTACTCCTTTCTTTAGACCTCTGCTACATTAATTTATATTAATAATATATCTATCTATTTTGTATATTACTACTCATCAAATTTACTATACCTACCTCTTGAGAATCATTTTTTTCTGTTTCTTGTTCCTTATTACATTGTAACTGTAAAACAGAAAAATACTATATTAAGTTTGATTAATTTTAGATAGAATAACACTTTTATATCGATTTTATGAATATTTATAATATCTTACGTCTTTAAAGATGTTAGATTGTAACTGGGTTTCTGTTTCTTTGCTATAAGAACGATGAATCGTTCCTGGATGTATGTAAATTTCTTTAAAACATGTTCTACATAGCTTACTCGTTTGGTGGGATAATACACTGTCCAATAAAACTACCATTAGTTTATATACTTTTAAATATACATTTCTTCATTAAATTTAATATAATAAACAATTTTGCTATGAACATATATATGGGACTGTTTTTATGCAACATGCCATTCTTACATATAATTTAATATTACAAGAGCATGTTTGTCTTTAAAGTGTTTGCAATAAATGAGTTATATTCCAAGGAAAGTAAAAGTAACTTTAATGCAAAACAAGTTGTATAACTGCTGGTGTTGATGTATGTTTCTTCTGTGAACAATCTAATTGAGCTAATCATTGAACACTAAGTGACTATATTTTTTGCATGTATATTTTCTATTGTCTTGCCAAATTAAAATATAAAGTGTCTTCTATTCCTTACAAGGCAACAAATACATTAAAACCATGCACAAGATAGACATATAATAACAAATATATTTATATTACTTACTAATTACATATTGATTTTTTTAGAGAAGATGTCACTTGAAGCAGAAACATTTTGTTGCACTTCATAAAAAATCTGCAACAAAACAAATACTTTCACATCTTCAAAGATGCATATTGTGTAATATATACAAAAAAATGATAGAAAAGTAAACATAAGATATTACTGTGAAGTACATGATATGGGACAAAAAAGTAACAAATCACAGAAAAATAAATTTTTATTCGACAGCCACAATCATCAAGAGATTAAAGAATAAAACTACTATTCTAAAAATTTATTTGCTTGCACAGTATACACTAAATTATAGTCGATAAACTTGCAAATTATAATAGTATTGTAACAGTAAATCTGTACAGGGTAGTATCATCATGTAAAAAATGCTACTCTTCATTGTTTTAAAATTTGCAAAGTTTCATTAAAAACAGTGACTGATATTTCATGAAGGTATTGTACCTACCAAGTGAAAGCTAAAATCAAGTAATAGAAATTTAAACGTTTACACAAAAATACAATATAATTACACAAAATAGACGCAAAAAATGTACACTTGCTCTAAAGAAGAAAATTTGTAATAATTACTCAATTAATGTCTAGAAAAACGAAACTAGACAGTTGTGTGTCTGCAATAACGAACTGCTGCTTGCATTTATTATTAACTTTCTTATGATCTTTAATATTATTTTAAAAAATATATAGAAACCACGTTATTCGGTAAATGATTACATATATTTATATTGAATACATCATGCACATGTAGAGTTGAATATATAAATATCTCTAGATGGGCGTATCTCAGGGTTCAAATGAAACGCTATACTACAACGCTGTATAATTTTCTTCTTGTGCTCATACGCTTTACTTGTAACTTTATTAACATCATTGCCAAAATATAATCATTATATCTTTAAAAAATATAATAAAGAATAGGGTAGAATAACTGGAAGACGCAATTCGACTGACAAGCACTGACCAGCGAGTGATCGATAACTTTTTGAATACATTTCATATGAAATCGATTTTTCTATTTTTAGTAATTTTCTAATGAATATTTTTAATAAAAATGAAATAGTATAAAACGCAGCATTTTTTATTCTGTGTAGGTATAAATAACATGCTTCTTTTCCTCTTCTAAGGGTTTACAAACCACAATTTTAAAAATACTGTTCTAGGGGATAACATAGTGACACGAATGGACACGAGCCACCATGAGCGTTTTGTGACAATACTGGCACACAAGTTTGTTCTCTTTGTAATGGGTGATCATAGATAAACGCCACGTCTGTAGTATATGCCGACGACAGTAATCCATTCACCGGTTAGTTGAAACGGTTAAATGGTAAAAAGTGATATAAATTAAAAGAAATTTTCACAGGAGAGAATATGACTCAGTGTAGACTAATTACGTTAATATGGTGTATCTCGTTGGTACTCGGTTTACATATCCAGTCTCTCGTCGCTACCGACATCGTTGATCCCGATCTAAACCTTAAAAATGTGGAGAAACATATCGATTTGCAATCTCAGCTAACAAAAATTACAACTAGAATTGTATTGGGAAATGGAAGCAAAGATCGACACATACGAAGTTTTCTCTTTGCATTAGAACCCGAAGAAAAAAACAGTCTCAGCTACATAGCCGCTTACAGAGAACCTGTACGAGTTGAACTAAAGTTAACTGAAACAAAGGTAAACGCGCATCCAGATAAGACTTTTTATCAAATTGAATTGAAGGATCCGCTTTCTCCTGGTAGAACTATGTCTATTGAAATTGAAATAATATTGACGCACAAACTGATACCTCATCCTAAGGAGATCACACAGAAAGAGAAGCAATTAGTAAAATATATAGGAAATATTTATCTTTATTCACCATACAATATAATGAAACAAACAACCACTGTATCGCTACCATCACGCAATGTTGAAAGTTATACCAAATTTAAACCAGTTTTACAAAGCGATTCAATGATCACATATGGTCTGTATGAGAAACTTCTTCCTTTTTCATATGAAGAGTTGAACATACACTTTGAAAACAACAACAAGTTTCTGACCGTTACTAGGTTGGAAAGAAGTATTGAAATATCTCATTGGGGAAATATAGCAGTAGAAGAACATATTGATTTATTGCATACCGGTGCTTTATTGAAAGGTTCATTTTCACGCTATGAATATACGAGAGAATCAAAATCTGGACAGGCTAGTATTCAGAACTTTGATACTATTCTACCAGCAGCTGCTTCTGATATTTATTATAGGGATGAAATTGGTAATATTTCAACGTCGCATACTCGTATTAAAAAAGATTCTGTTGAGTTGAATCTTCGTCCGCGATTTCCACTTTTTGGTGGTTGGAAAACCCGATATATAGTTGGATACAATGTACCCAGCTATGAGTATTTATTCCATTCTGGAGATCAGTACACTTTGGAAATGAGACTACTGGATCATGTGTTTGATGATATGATTGTAGATGAATTGCTTGTAAAAATTATTTTACCTGAGGGTTCAAAGAACATTGAACTAATCCTTCCATATTCAGCAACACGTTTGCCAGATTCTCTTCATTACACATATCTAGATACTACTGGTCGTCCAGTAATTTCTGTCACAAAGAAAAACTTGGTTGAAAACCATATTCAGAATTTCAAACTTAAATACACGTTTCCACGTATATTGATGTTACAAGAGCCATTACTTGTAGCAGCTGCATTATATTTGTTATTCTTATTAGTAATTACCTATGTAAGGCTTGATTTTTCCATAGATAAAGATGAAATTTCAGAGAGTAAATTGAGAATTGCTGGACAATGTGAAAAGGTCTTAGCTGCTCAAGATAGACGAGTAACTTCTTACAATGAATTGGATGATCAGTTAGCATATCTCAAGTCGAATAAGGATGCCAATGCATTTTTGTCTGTTGTTAAAGGCATTAATCAAGATTACAAAAGTGCAACAAGCGCTGTTGCAGAAATTGCGCAACGCTTAAAAGGCGAATCTGGAGATGTTTACGATCGAGTTCAGGAATTACAAAAGTATGATAGGACACTAAAAGAACTTTATAATCAACAGCAAGCACTTTATGTAGACAAATTAGTGCCAGGCAAAATTGGACGTCAGCAATTTGTAGAAGCTGAAGCTGCCATTGCTAAGAAAAAAGAAGAATGTATTGAAAAAATAAATTCTATTGTAAAGTCTTTGCAATAACGAAATTTTTCGAATTTGGAAGCAGGAGACTTAATAAAAATATTTTAAACAATTACCTACTCAATTTTTCACAATAAATTACAACATAACATTTCCTGTATAATAAATTAAGATTTGTAATAAAGAAGTATAAATTATACACCACACGTTTCTCATGTATTTTAATACGATCATAACGTTTAATTGTCTTAAGCAATTATACTTTCGAATTATATAAGTTACATTTAAATATATATATATATATATGTATATATAAATTAAACGGATAGAAATATCTAATAAGCTGAATAAAAATGATAAAACATTACGGAAACGATAATTTAATTTAAAATTATTACATATAGTAAATAATATGGAAACATAACTTCCATTCTCATGGAACGTCTAGTATTCAATAAACCCATGTGTCAGTGCACAACGCCGGCTAAATAAGACACCTGCTAACCTTTCAGACAGTTACTGTGCTTGGAAACTGTCACTTTGTTCATACGTCGAATGCTTGGAGCTAGAATGAGTAATTTACGAAAATTTATAGGTAATCAAACTCTTTCCTCGTTAATTGTGTTAACAATTCGATGTTCGATATTTTTATACATGCTGCAGCGTATTTTTTCTGTTGACTTCAAATATTTAGAGAGAGGTTATACACTGACGATTGATACGTTCTACCGTTGTTAATTTTAATACAGATATTGGGGCTAATTTGTCGGATTCTATGTACCAAGGAATTTACAATGGAGCGCAGAAACATCAACCGGATTTAGATAAAGTATTAGAACGAAGTTGGAGTAACAATCTATCGAAAATTATAATTACTGCCGGTAATATAGAGGAGAGTAAGAAGGCTCTTGAAATAGCACGAACAGATGGTAAGATAATTTTGTATAAATATTTGTAAATATTAGATTACATGTACGTAAATTAATTCAACAAACGAAACATTGTCACTGTCGCGTCTCTCTATCAGGGGCAGCTGTAGTCTGTAATTATTAAATTCTTTCTTTAAATAGAGCTATTGACGTTTTGTAAATGAGTACAATGATTTTGGAACATTTAATGTTTTATAAACCTTGCAGGCCTTCAACTGCGAGGGTAAAAATTTATTATTATAATGTACTGTTTATTTATGTCTTATTAGATCGTAATGCAATCATTGCATATGAAGAAACCGCTGAAAGAGAGATGCAATGGTTGCTGTGATTCTGTTCTATAACTGCAACAACAAAAAATGCATGTCAATGGAAATATCTAGGTATATATTATGTTATTATTTTTTGCATTCTATCAAACTTCATTGCATATTGATTATTGGATATATTCCAGAACGATTATTTTCAACGATTGGTTGTCATCCAACACGTTGTAATGAATTTGAAGAAAGTGGTGATCCAGAAGCATACCTCAAATCATTATCAGATTTAGCTGCAGATAATAAAGATAAGATCGTTGCTATTGGTGAAATGGGACTAGATTATGATAGGTTACACTTTTGTTCAAAGGATGTACAAAAAAAGTATTTTGAAATGCAGTTATCACTGTGTTCTACTTTAAAACTACCAATGTTTTTACACTGCCGTAATGCTAGCGAAGATTTTGTAAGAATTTTAAGAAAACACAAAGACACATTAACAGCTGGTGTTGTACACTCCTTTGATGGCAATCCAGAAGAAGCTAACTCTATATTACAAATGGGACTATACATTGGCATTAATGGATGGTATGTCAAGTAAATTATATATATATAGGGTGAATATAACTTGTTCACTTAAGTTATTTTTGACACCACTAGACCAATTAACTTTTTTTCGATATTCTGGTTCAGTAGAGCGATTATAGTAAATTTTTTGTAGGTCAATTTTCTTTTATGTTTTTAGTAGTTTTCGAGATATTCAACTATCAAAATAATAATACTAATGCTGTTGTAGAAAATGTTCTTTTCAAAAGAGGACACGTTCAATGATTCATGATTCATGGTTAGTCAGGTTAAATTATATCTTCCTAACTAAATATCTTGAAAAATTATACTCCAATACTTTTATTCCTAGAATTTTACTACTAAATTCAGCCATGAAATAACTATCATTCTATTTAAAAAAAAATCAAACTAGCGATGGAAACTTCGAAAAAACATTAATCTATAAAAATACTATAATCAGCTTATAGACCTCTTTGAATCAAAATTTCGAAAAACAAATAATTCAAATTGATTTAGGGGTTTCGGAAACAATTAAGATGATAAAGTTACGTTATTTACTCGGTATACTTGCAACTTTTTATGAAAATAAAACTAATTTTCATAACATTCTGCAGTTCTCTTAAAACAGAGGAAAATCTTTTTTCCGTTACAACAATTCCGTCGGATAGGTTGATGATAGAAACTGATTGTCCATGGTGTGAAATAAGACCAACTCATGCTTCGGCAAAAGATGTCATTACAAACTTTCCATCTGTTAAAAAAGAAAAATGGCAACCCGATCGGATGGTTAAAGGAAGGAACGAACCATGCACTATAGTGTAAATACTAATGAACTGTCGAAATTCTAATTCTAATTTTAACTATTAATATCTAGTTTTTAGTTTTGTATATTATTGTTTGTTTTCTCTTTTCACAGTCAGATTTTGGAAGTACTTGCACGAATTAGGGATGAAGAAGAAGAATATCTATGCAATCAAATATATAAAAATACAATGAAGGTTTTTTTCCCTCATGAACTATAATTGTAATTAATATTCACAACCATTGTGCATTTTAACGTTGCACGGTCACACATATAATCAAGGAGGAATGTTGTAAAACTATATAGTGGAAGAAAGGAAAACAATTTCTACCAAATTCATTTCTCAGAAGGAAGGAAACTACGATACTCATTTTTACATACATAGCCACAAAGTAACATATATTACTCTGTGACAGTTCTATGGATGTGACTGGCGTCACATTCCATTGATCTCTTTCCATATAAAACTTTAATATATTCTTGTTAAAATTATCATTACCACCATAATCATCTCCATTAGTTACATCATTAGCGCTACTATATTTATAATTATAATAATTATTATTATTACTATTTCTATATTTATCAACATTATTCTACTACTCCTATGAACATCGCTATCGTTATACTTATTGATGTATCCAATGACATTATGTTAATATTCTGCATATATTAAGAAATTAATTATACTGTCCACTCCTCCTTTATTTTTATAAGAAAAATACCAAAAAAAAAAATAACTTTATTCAATATATGTTCAATTCACACATTAATTTGGTATATTATTTAATCCACATACCAGGATCATTAAATGAAAATATATTAAATGTACAAAATAATAGATTCAAGTTTGATACTAGTAGAGAGTAGTCTATATATTACTTTAATAATTACTTTGCTTGACATAAAACAGTAACTTAAAAAAACAGATCAACACTGATCAAATTTTCTGATTTTTTAAATGTCACGATTCATTGAAACATGTTACATTCTTCAAATATCACAGGTGTAATGGCCGCCGCAATACATTTGGAAATATGCAATGTTCAACTTTGGAATCATAAAAGTAAATGCTGAGGTGTGGGAGGAGATTTTTATCACCAAAAAAATTGGTTGCATTATTCAAAACATTTCATTCATGGAACTTTCGATAGTGTTTGCACCTTTTCATACACCCAATTATAAGTTTGACTTGCCAAAGTCTGTGTGGTATCAATAGCCTTTAAGGCATAATTTTGCAAATTTTCTGGACTTAATTTTCCGCTAAAAGAATAAAAAATTTATAAAACATATTATTTAAAGTCAGAATAAATTCTTTGTGATTGTCAGATTTGTATAGTTTATTCGCAATGATTTAAATTTTTAATGAATTTTCATACTTACACAAAAACATTGTACTCTAACCATCGCAGTGTTGCACTTGAATATTCAATAAATTTTTCCATGAACACGTTTGAATAAACTTTCAAAAGTTCCAGTCCCTGATTAGTCCGCAAACGAATTTTATCTAACATTCCCGGAGTGTAATATTCAATCTATGAACCACATAGAGTAATTACATTATGTATACACATCTTGCATCAAATTTTTGATACGTACTGTCTGCAAAACTACAGGCTGATTCTTTCTAGCATATGTCACAGCATTATCATAAATTTTGAGAGAAACATTTTTCATCACAAGATAAAAGTCTCCAGCTAGTTTGATATAAGGTTTACATGTCTCAATGGCTGCTTTGTAGTATTCTGGTGAACTAGCTTCTATAAATTGAAGCGTCTTGAAAGAATAACCTTGCACCGTAGTCCATGTTTTTTGTCCATGTGCAGATAATCCACTTCTATTCAAGAACTTACCTGTACTGGACTCTGTGCAAACGCAATATTAATGATTTATTATTAAATAATAATCAGTTTAAACAAAAAAAATATTTCTTTTTTATATCACCTTTAAAATTATCGTGTTGGTAAACATCGTAACCTACAATAGCACCAGTCAGAAGTAATAATAAAATAATTCCCTTTCTCCAGGGAAATTTCTTATTGGATGAAGCTGTCATTTTCACTAGTAGAATCTGCAAAGCAGTCAAATAATATTGACAAAAACTTATGTACCGCTGCGACAATTTATTTATAACTTAAAACATTGACAATGTTTTCATTAAGAAAAAATTTAAGGTCTAAAGGTTGCCATAAATACTATGAAAACTATTACGTCGTCGATTCAAATAAATGAATTTACACATTTGCTGATTCGCCAGTACGTATTTCTTACCTCTGAAATCAATGCGGTAGGTGAATGTGTTCTAAATTATTCTATTTTAATTGTTTTAAATACGTATTTGTCGTTGAAAAAGTTATAATGACGATGAACGATGAATGTCGTCACTGGTAGAGTAAAGGGGACAATATGCGATCGATAGCTACTCCCGAAAAAACAAGCTTACCTAACCTAAGCTATAACTGAGATTTGAATTTATCGAGATGTTCGAAAGCAATGTTTCCGATAGAGAGTTCAACGTCCACATAGACGTTTCGATAGGTGCTACTAAAAATTGTATGCGTGATCAAGTAATCCTTTTCACAATCAGCCAAAAAGCAACTTACATGTTCCGTGAAAATTGTAACTCTGTTAAATGCCGTTGCGCGCACACGAAGCACAGAACGTTACAAGCAACACGCGGGATATTTAAAAAAAATTTTGGACATGAACTCCATACAGGATAGTGTTTAACGGAATTTTAATCGAAGTAAAGATTGACGACTGCAATTGGAACGAATTGTTAATCATTCATGACAATCAAAATGGATCTCACGAAAGTGAATTAATTATTCATGTTTCTAAAGTTGCATTATTCTTATTAAATAGTGAACCATCAGATTGATTAATTTAATCAACGATTGTCGCAAGTGACAATAAGAATAATGTATCATAGGAAAAGGTTATGAGCAATTAATGGTTAATTTAATCGTCAATCGGCGTAAATTAATTTTAGTAATCGACTAAATTTTGTATCGCATCGTTTAATCAATTAATTAGTTGAGAATAATTAATCGATTAATATCCAACTCAAATACGGGATGTTTTACTTTAATAATTTACTAATAACGTTGTATATGTTTTCTTCGTAAAAGAGCGAAATAAAAATTTAGTTTTAAACAAATGCTCGCATACCATGCATATTAGCAGCTACATTACAATAACTACAAATTTTAAAGTATTCTCATGCAAATATTGATCTTAAAAGTATGTTCTATATGTGCTTACCTTGCATATTTTATTGCAACTACCAGCAAGACTTTCATCTTTGCCTTTTTTCCACCTCTCATTAGTTGTTTGAAATACTATAGACGTTTCTTTCAAACACTTTGTTTCCAAAGCTGTATGTAAGATACTCCATTTGGCATCTAAAAAATAAAATTTAATTTTTTTAATTTGTTAACTAAAAATTTATATTTTTTGCTATTAAATCTTACCGATGTATGTTAAAATAAGATGAGACTGGTACAAATTCTTGGCATAAAGAGATCTCCAAACAGAAAAACAAAGAGGATCTGTAGTCAAACATGCTACAAGAGCTTTAATTAATTCATCCCTATAGTTTGCATGTACTTTTTGTGTAACTTTACCCATTAATATTTCAAACAGTTTTGTGTAACTTATATTTTTATTTTTAAATAATATAAGCTAAAAAAAGAATACAAGAAATATTATAATTTACTATTTTCGAGTAGTTATTAATATTCGCAATTTTAATACTTACTCTTAATCTTTCAACACTGTTATTGATTTCTCTGCTTACAGTGGCAGGTATGTTAAGTTTTCCAGAATATACATCTTCAACAATGTCAAGATACATTTCTGGTTTGAGATCATGAAAATTCTCATGCTTGAAAACAAGATCATTAAGAATTTGTGCTACATAATTAGAGTAACTCTTTGTTTCTAACATAGGAGACATTACTTCGTGCCACACTTTTAAACCCACAGCCAAGTTTTCCCTACCAGCTTGTGACAAAGCCCATAATAGGGACAGTCCAATAGTTTTTCTATTTTGATAGGAATTTCTCACGGTGATTAGTTTAGGAATGTTAGCAACACTCATTTCAGGGTCAATAGATGCTAAAAGTTGTAAAAATATTTTGTGGCCAACAACAGCTGATCTTCTTACCATGTCGGTAGCCATTGCAGTCAGAGTATTTTCATAAAAAAGTTGTGATGTCCTTTTCCCTGCCAACTCAATGGCTTTCTCTAAAGTGGAAGAAATTGGTTTAGGTACTACACTCAATGGATAATCTTTGGGTTTCCCAGAGAAAATTGCATCTTCTTTGTCAATAGGTAACTTTACATTGAGAAATGCAGCAAGATCTTTTAGCCAAATTAATGGTGCTTCAGGAAATATGGTTTGACCATTAGTCAAAACATCACTAAGCTCATCTGGATTAATCTGTTGGTAATGAACCTCCAATGATAAATTTTTACACGAATTAGATTAAAATTATATTAAAAATGTATGTATTTATACCGCATTTAATGCATCTTTTATAGATTTTGGAGGCTTCTCTTTAGGCTCTTGTTTCTTTTTTTCTGATTGTTGTTGTTTTTGTTGCTTCTTCTTCTCTTCATTTTCTTTAGTTTTACTTTCTTTTTCCTTTGACAATTTCTTATTTTCCTTGTTTTCCAAATTATCATATAAACTCTTCACTTGACTCAGAGGTACTGAAACGTATAAATTCTTTCAGTGATAGATTTTTAAACCATGACCTAACTCAATGTTAAACATTTTCTGGTACCAGAAAAATGTTTGCATTGTGTTCTTATTTAAACAATACTGATTGTTGATCGTAACAGTTTTAATTAATAATATTCACTAAAAATAAAGAGTTAACTGAGGTTAAAAGTAACAGCTTACAAAAATCCTCTACTTTTGGAGCATTTTCAATAAATTTCTTTTTTTCAGTTTTAGTGAGTTTATTAATCTTTCCAATGCTTTTATCCTTTTTGTTCCTTCCAACTAATTCCCAGCCGCCGGACGACATAGTGTAATAAATGCAGTAAACAAACTAACACTTATCAATACTACTGAAAGGCACTAAAGTGTTTGTTGGCAGTTGTGTTGTGACCGAATATCATACGTGGTCGCGCACGCGTATTTAACAATTTGCCACGCGCTATTTTTGCTCGTGTCCAGTATTTTTGTCAGGCCTTTTATAGTCAGAAAATATACTATTTGAGCAAAATTTATTTTAAATATCATAGATAATCTCGAAACTTCGAATAATACTATATTTTTTGGTTACTTATTAAAAGACAACACTGATTATTAACAAATACCATTTATTCAGAATTTCTTACTGTTAATATGAACTTTTTACTTTCACTTTGCAACGAACTTTCTCTTCATTTCGACTAATTGTTGGTCAATCATTTAACAGTTTCTATATTGTACAATCTTATAATTTCACGTTTGCATTATTTAAGGATATATTTAAAAGTATTTCCACACTTTAATTGTAACTTTATTTTACTTACAGAATAATTAATAGATTGAAATCATAGCCACTGTTGATAAAAAGATTTATGTCGACAGTTGATATTTAATTATTTAGGCACAGATAAGGTAGAGAATAGATCTGTTACCCAAAGTATTTTCGATTCACGAATTCCTTATAGATGAAAAATTTAGAAAGAATTTCTAAATAATTCATGCAATTATATAAAAAATTGATTGGTTTACAAATTAATAAAAATACGTACAAATTATTCGAACAAAAATGTTTTATCTAGATAATTATCTACATTTGAATATGAATTCAAACAATGTTTGAAACGATTCGAATTTGATGCCATAGTTTATTGAACAATTCATGCAATATAAAATCAAGGGATCATCTAGTGTATGGTGTTTCATACATTTCCTTTTATATGTTTCAATATAAATATCATTTTTTATATAAATTAATTGCAACATCAAAGGAAAAAGATTGCATCCGCCGAGAGACTTTTAATTCTGAGTCGATTAGACATAAACCTTACGAATTTTAAAGTTAAAATTCTTTTTATTTTAAAATCCTTCAAAATATACGGATAGAATTCGAGGGCAAAATTTTTAACCTCACATATTTTCGGAAAAGAATTTTTTTCTCGAAAATACGTAGGATTTCGAGGGTATATCTATTGACCAAAAATGATTGTAATTAACCCCCGCAACTGAAAATAATTTTTCCAGAATGATTTGAAATATTTTGATTTCGTCGAAAAATTTGTCTTATCTATTGGAATTTTTTTCTCAAAAGTGCGTAGGATTTTGGGGGTACGTTTATTGACCAAAAGTGATTGTAATTGTTCCCTGTAACTGAAAATAATTTTTTCTGAAGCATTTGAAATTTCGCCATTCGCCTTCTTTATCGATTGCCCGAAGTTGCATGAAGTTCTGACCTAACATAACATGTAGACACACTGTGTACAACAGTTTGGTTAGAAGTCAAAACATTTCGTATAATTAAATGGCAGTAATACAGTCTTGTCGAAAAAAGAAGAAAAAAGTTTAATGTCGCTAAATTACGATAAATGATTCGTAACGTAAAATTATTAATTGAAGAGATAGTATTTGTTGTTTAATAAAATTAATTTGAGGTACTATTTTTTCAACATTAAAGGAGTGATTTCTCTTTAGCAATGGGTAAACACGAAGTAGGGACACCAAAATACATAGCAAACAAAATTAAAGCTAAGGGTTTGCAAAAATTAAGATGGTATTGTCAGATGTGTCAAAAACAATGCAGGGATGAAAATGGATTCAAGTGTCATACTATGTCAGAGTCTCATCATCGACAGCTTTTACTGTTTGCTGACAATGCAAGTCGTTATATGGATCAATTTTCAAGGGAATTTTCACAGGGTTATCTAAATTTATTAAAGAGACAGTTTGGCACCAGACGTGTGCCTGCTAATCGTGTTTATCAAGAGTATATCTCAGACAGAGGACATATACATATGAATGCTACAATTTGGATTACTTTAACTGCATTTGTTAAATGGCTCGGACGTTCTGGACAATGTGTTGTTGATGAAACAGAAAAGGGTAATCAATATTGTTGCTATATTTATTTTATCTGATGACTCTATATCTATGACTATTTCCAATGGATTATAATTGTATTTCAATTATTTTTCTGTCTTTCTTAGGTTGGTATGTAACATATATTGACAGAGATCCAGAAACATTGGCAGCTCAAGAAAAGAAAGCAAAGAAACAAAAAATGGATAAAGATGATGAAGAACGAATGATGGAATTTATAGAAAAACAAGTAGAGAAGGGTCACCAAGAAGGCAATGAACAAACAGAGACTTTTAAAGAACCACTGAAGCGAATAGATCCTGATGCACCTTTAATTCTTGAAATGAAGATAAATAAGAAACCAAAACTACTTCCCATTGTCATAAAATC
Source organism: Colletes latitarsis (assembly GCF_051014445.1). Taxonomy (NCBI): domain Eukaryota; kingdom Metazoa; phylum Arthropoda; class Insecta; order Hymenoptera; family Colletidae; genus Colletes; species Colletes latitarsis. The sequence goes on from NC_135138.1 coordinate 33,766,986, forward strand.
AGAAAGGGTTGAGGATGAAGGTTCTAATACCACTAAATCAAGTTCTATAATTTCTGGTATAAAACGTGAAAAATTAAGTGATAAATATATAGAGCAAGACATAAGTTTGACAAATAAAGGTATAAAACGTAAATCTGATCACATAGTTGATGACAGTAATGTAGAAGGTTGGTTAAGGGAAGGTTTAATGGTGAAAATAATTACAAAAAATCTTGGTGAAAAATATTATAAAGCTAAAGGAGTCATTCAGTCTGTAGAGAACTCTAACTTTGTTGGGAAAGTAAAATTAAAATCACCCAAGGAAGTTGAGAATCATGTTGTAAAGATTGATCAGGAATATTTAGAGACAGTAATACCTGCAATTGGAAAAGAAGTCATGATTCTGTGGGGAAAATACAAGGGCATGAAAGGAATAGTGCACAAACTTCATATAGGAAATTATAGTATAGATATAGAACTTGTAAGAGATAGGTCTGTTAAAAAAGAGCTACCGTATGAACAAGTGTGTAAATATGTGGCATGATCGTTTGCGTCTAAGGCTGAAAATTGTATATTTGTCCATATCTTTTAATAAGATACTTTAAATAAATAAAATATAATTATTTTTAAGTACCCTGTATTTTAACCTTTATTAACCGATAAATAAAAATTATTTATATACCTATTGTGCAAAATTTATTTTATTTGTGCAATTTGCAAAATTAAAATAACATTAGATTTTAATCCTTTTATAGGTTATATACAATTAAAGTAAGTAAAAAGTATTAACAATGTGTATGTAGTATTATTTTATGGCATTAATATTTTATGCAGAAAGATGCTCAACACTATTCAACACAGATGACATATGGCTTACAACACACGTGTAAATCGTGATCCATAACCTCTGTAGTCTATTCTGTAATTCAGCGAAAAGAATGAAAGAACGTTTATTTTTTAAAAGTTACAAATTTTTATTTGATAAAAACTAAGGTATTTCTTTTATATAGTTAGAAGTCGTGTGAATTTTTGAAAATTGAAAAATCTGTTCGCGATTTTAATGTCGTTGATTGTTTAACTATTGAATGATTTAACACCATGTCCATGCTATTTAATGGAGATAATTCCGATTCGGATGGAGAAATAAAAATAAATTCAGGCTATGCTAAAAATTACGATAATTGGCGACAAAAGGAAGAGTTGAATAAGTGTATGTATATGAGCACACCTGCTAAATTTGGATCTTTATTATTTACCATATTAAAAAGTGTTTTTGAATGGAAATATTTGCATTTTAGTGAAAACAAAATATGGAGATATCAATGAAAATGCAACATCAGATGAAAGTTCTGATACTGATAGTTCAACAGAGGAAGAAGAAAATGTACACATATAATTTTCTAAATGTAACAAGTTTTTGTATTGCATTTTAATTGCATCTATTTTTGCAGGAAGTAGTAGAGCAATTTGATAGAGATTTCTATAAAACTTTAGCTTGTTTGAAAAATAAGGACCCAAAAATTTATGAACAAGATGTAACATTTTTTGATGATACTAATAAGGCACAGGAATTACATAGCGAAAAGAAATCAACTGTTAAGTCAAAGAAAGAGAAAGCTGTCTACTTGAGAGATTATGAACGCAAAATTATTGTGGAAAGAGAAGGAAAATACAGCGACAGTGAAGATGAGGATATGTTAAAAAAGAACAAAAGGGAAATCAATAAATTCACATATGCCGAAGAACAAAAGCAATTAAAAGAAAGTTTTAAAGATGTATTATATGGAGAGGAAGAGGAGGAAAATGTAGAGTTGTTAAAACCAAAATCCAAGTCTGAAAGCGAAAAACAAAAAGTAAGTCACTTTTAGTTATGTAGATTTTCAGGTACAAAATAGAACTTATGTTCGAATATTTAGGAAGAAGCCGACTATAAAGAATGGTTAAGAGGACAAAAGTCAAACATCAACAAAAGAGAACAAGAAGCGCTTAAACCTCTGCGTGATTTTTGGTCCAATCCTAATTTGGATGCAAATGAGAAATTTTTAAGAGATTATGTGCTTAATAATAAATATTTAGATAAAGAATATCCAAGTCTCGATTTAAATGATGCGCATATAGTTCACGATAGCGACGAAAATTTATCAGAGGATGAGAAAAATATAGAAAAGCAAGAGGAATTTGAACATAAATACAATTTTAGATTCGAAGAACCAGATCAGGAATTTATTAAAAGATATCCTCGTACTATGGAGAATTCTATACGAAGGAAAGATACACGGAGATCACAGAAAAGAGCAGAAGTGAAAATGAGAAAGGAAGAAGAGAAGCTAAAGAAAAAAGAGGAACTGAAACAATTAAAAGCATTGAAGAGGAAAGAAATTGAAGAGAAATTAATGAAGTTAAAAGAGATTACTGGTAGAATTTCATTTGTTATCTATTTTCTACATTATGTTACGTAATTTAATGGAGAAATATTTTGAAATAATTATAATTGTAGGAAATGACGATATAAAATTGAATGATATTGACTTGGATGCTGATTTTGATCCATCTGAATACGACCGAAAAATGATAGAAATTTTTAACGATGATTACTATGCAGCTCCCGAAGAAAATATTAAACCCGAATTTCCGGATATTGACGAGGAACTGGAAATTGAAGACACGTGGGATAATTATGATCCAAATGCAGAAAATTACGATACGAACGATAAAGAAGAATATAAAGGGCCACACTGCGAGGATCCAGATTTTAATGTCATTAACTTATTGCTTTTTATTATTTCTCTCGCATGTAAAATGTTATAATTTTATCGATATAATTTCAGATGGATGCGGATTACGATCCATCCAAAACTGATCAGAATGAAGTAGAAAGTGTGACGAAACGAAGACGTAGGCGGAAATCAAAATTCGCTGAACTCATAGCAACAAAAAAGCCAAAATTTGATTCTAAACAATACAAATCTTACAAGGAGTACTTTGACACATACTACTCCTTAGATTATGAAGATATGATCGGAGATATACCATGTAGATTTAAGTATAGGAAAGTTGTACCAAATGATTATGGCTTGAATGTCGAAGAGGTTAGTTTTAATATCACATTCAGAATCGAATAATTGTTTATAATGATATTTAAAAATGTATTTTTTGTATTAGATACTCGTGGCTGATGATAAAGAATTAAACAAATGGTGTTCCTTAAAAAAAGCTCTTCAATACAAACCGGAACATGCGGAATTAAATGACGTTCAAATGTATAAGCAAAAAGCTAAAAATGAAGCACTCAAAATGAAGATACTTAGAAGTTTATACACGTAAGTAGAGAATTTGTTGTTATATTTTTTATATTTGATGTAAATTACTTAATGTGATGTATTTAATATTTTTCAGTAATCCCGAGGATGAAGAGGTAGATAATCCCGAGAATGCGAACAATTCCACCACTATTAACGATGAAAATACAGAAACGAAGAAAAAGCGTCGAAGGAAGAAAAAGAAACAAGAAGTTAATAACATTCCTCTCGATGTTAAGACTAATGATAAAGCACCTGCGAATAACGGAAATGACGAGAAAATTCCAAGTAATGCAGACGCGATATTGAAGGAATCAAAAAGAAAATCAAAAGCTGAGAAACGAAAGCAATTCGAAGAACAATGTGAACAGCTACCGAAGAAGAAACATAAAACTAACAATATTCAAGAAACGAGTTTAAACGTGAAGAATAAATTACGCTCGGAAACAGTAACTGCAACTAAAAAATCTTCGATAAGGAAAAAGGCCGATGATCGAAATCACAATGAATCAAATTCCAAGCATTTACAGAAGGTGGAGGTCGAAGGAAAAATGAAGAAGAAGTTCAACAAAATGAAGCGTAAAGATTTTAAGCAGAAGGAAGCTAATGACAGTATTGCCTCGTTAAATCCAGAAAGGTTAAAGATGTACGGAATAAATCCAAAGAAATTAAAAAATAAATTGAAGTACGGAAAGAGGCAACAGTAATAAATAACAATACACCTGTAAATACAATCCTGTCGATTTTAAATATACAGACTTGTTTGGTTATCTTTTCATTCTTATGTTATTTTTCCATCATAATACGCGAGATGCATCGTAACACGCCCTATTTGATATCAATAAACATACGGGGTAAACGTTTGGCGAGGATACGACATGATCGAATATCCACACCCTCGAGTAGGAGTGGCCATGTTGTTAGGGCAAATCCGTTTCGACATGATAAACGACGTTTGCGGATTATTAGAATCCTAGCAAGCTGTTTGCATTTACTCTTCTAAAATCTCCATCTCTAATCCGACCCATATGCTTTGCCCAAGGAAATCGTTGAGTTCACCTAACTTTCTGTTCTTTTAGCCGAGTAGTTCCTTACTTTCACTGGATAAATATTTAATATTCAAATGTTTGAATATTGATTGACAATGGATCCAGTGACAAGTATATTTTTTTGCATTTCAGAGATTTTTGTTAATATAAGCAATTAGAACCTTCGATGAAATTTCGTGGCGCAGTTTCCGAAAATTATGTGTTTCCTTCCCCACAAGATTTTATAAATGTTTATCATTTAAATTTTATTCGTTTATTTCGTTGAGTATGGTAATGGTATGAGTAATTTAGTAAACCTGAACAATTGAAAATAGAAAATCTCTATCAGCACATGCACTTAGTGTACTACGGACGCAATTGCAGTGACTGGAATAATTTAATCGACAATAAAGCCGGTATCTCTTACGAATTTTAGTTAACGAGAGGGGAGAGGATTAAGGATGCTTGCGCCCATCTAAACTGGCCCGCACACAGACTCTTTGTTCCCTTGGGTGCAATATATCAATTCTTCTTACCCCCCGGTGAATGTTCCACAGTAGCAGGTGGCTCCTGACGGCCAGTGTCGTTCGCACCCTTAATTCCCAATTAATGTTACACTCGTTGTAAACGCGTGTCGTGCGTCCATCGCGTTGTCATGCGACAAAACTGCGTGGTCGTCGTGGTATCGTAATAATATTTTTGATAAATAAAATATAATGTACAGACTCGTCAAAATTTTTATTTCTTTACGCGTGCGATCGAACGTGTACTCCTTAACGAAAAGATTAATCGTAAAATTGCACGAGTCTACGTGCATAAAGTTCCATTTCTCATTCACTGTTCGAGCGTGAATACTATTTAGATCGTTAGAGCTGCATAACGGAATAATTTTCGCGAATTAAGAATCGGTTAGGGACCGTTCAAAGGAGGAACTATCTTCACCGAATTACAAGCTATCGAGTTTCAGGATTACCGAATTTCACGGGCTAACGCCTCCATCTGGAATCGCATGGGGTGTAGCGGGATAGTGTAATTGAGGCATCATCCTTGTCCACGTTCTAATTGGCGGAAAATTGTTAGGGCGAATGTCCGAGAAGCTGTGAACGCTTGCGTTCAAACGTGGAGCAATGTTAAAAGAAACTCGTTGGAATATAATACTCAGTATGGTCACAATTTTTATGATTGAAGACTAATGTGCGTGTATAATACACAATTTGAATTTGAGAACTCTGAGTCACTGAATTGTGAAATTTTTAATATTCACTTCCATTCTTATTGTTTCTTTTCTGAAAAAAATATGTAGTCATGTATGTCTACAGGGTGTTCGGCCACCCCTGGGGAAAATTGTAATGGGAGATTCTAGAGGCCAAAATAAGATGAAAATCAAGAATACTAATTTGTTGATTGAGGCTTCGTTAAAAAGTTATTAACGTTTAAAGTTCCACCCGTACTGAATTTTTTTCTAGAAAGAGGATAGGATTTCGGGGGTAGGTCCATTCACCAAAAATGCTTGTAATTGACCCCTGTAATTATATATAATTTTTCCAGAACGATTTGAAATTTTTTAATTTTGTAGAAAAATTTCACACTTTCTCGAATTTTTTTCTCAAAAGTGGGTAGGATTTCAGGGGTATGTGTATTCACCAAAAATGCTTGTAATTGACTCTCGTAACTGAAAATAATTTTTCCGGAACGATTTGAAATTGTTTAATTTTGTCGAAAAATTTCACACCTTCTCGAATTTTTTTCTCGAAAGTGGGTAGGATTTCAGGAGTATGTGTATTCACCAAAAGTGATTGTAATTGTACCCCGCAACGGAAAATAATTTTTCCAGAACGATTTGAAATTTTTTAATTTTAATTGTTTAATAACTTTTTAATGAAGTTTCAGTCAAGAAATTGATATTCTTGATTTTTCTAGGGGTGGCCGAACACTCTGTATAGCACAGATGAAAGGAGAGAATATTCCGTATCCATTGTTTTAAAACAGTCTAACAATAGTCGAACTTTACATGCGTGCAGTTCCGAAACTATTTATGTTTTTTCCATAATTCAAACACTATTAGAAGCGGTAAAGCTTCCCCTTTAAAATGGTTTTTGGTTTTTGTCGATACGACTTTCCGTTTTCGAGATATCGTAATTTATGTGAGAGGGTAATTTTTTAAATTCCGCTCTCCGCCTTAGAAAAGGCTATTAACGCATATTAAAAATACTAAAAATTTTAGACGCGTGCAGTTCCGAAACTACTTGTGTTTTCCCCATAATTCCGCCACTGTTAGCAGCGGCAAAGCTTCCTCTTTAAGATGGCTTTTGGTTTTTGTCGATACGACTTTTCGTTTTCGAGATATCGTAATTTATGTGAAAGGGTAATTTTTTGATGTCTACTATCTCTGTCTCCGTCTGACGCGTCGTGCCTCCTTGTCGCACATGAGTCGCGACTGCCGTGACCCAGTTACGTAGTATTTCCAAGAATTTACTACATACTACGAGCACGTACGGTCGACGACCTTGCTGAGGCCGTAGTAAAAATTCCTTGGCTCGCGCGCGCACATTGAAATGTAAACAAAACTTCGAACCCTTATATTTCCGGAATTAGCCACCGCATCGACTTGAAATTAAAATCGCTATATCTCGGGAACTAATTGAGCTATCGACTCGCACAAACGCTCATTTTAAAGGGCGTTTCATCCTCTATCATATGAATATATAAAATATTATTATTTATGTTGTCTTCTATGTTTATTTTGACATTTACTTTGACGCTCGACTTGAAACAAAAATTGTCATATCTCCGGAACTAATTGAGCTATCGACTTGTACGAGCGCTCATTTTAAAGGGCATTTCATACCCTATCCGACGACTATACCAGCTACTATAATTTTTATTATCTTCTATGTTTATTTTGAAATTTACTTTGACACTATATACCCAATGAAGTTTCAGCAATTCCTTTCGATTATACGACCGGTGCGCGGTAAAACTGGATTGTAAATTATTTACTTAATTGAAAATTAAACTGAATTGGTATACAGAATGTTTGCATAATTATTGGCCAGTATTTTTTTGTAAATAATTGTTTTCACCGGGACTAACTACGGCATCGATTTGAAACGAAATTCATTTTCAAAGGCGTTTTATCTTCTATTCGATGAAAATTAAAAATAACATAAAAGGGAAAGATATCTTGCAAGTAAACTTTAAGACACAACACTCTATACATATAATTATTCGTACATTAATTTCCTCGATATTTTAACACTTTTACACTATATATTTTACAATTACCGTAATTATTAACGCCATTAAAGATATTTTTTTCTCCATGATAATAGTCGTTGTAGACATTATTATGGCAGATTGAGAATGTTTGGTTTTAAACGATTGTAACTGACGATGAGGTCGTATTACTGGTTGCATTCGCCGTTGAGTTTTCGTCACCGTGTGGAGTAATATCGCCCACCTGGATTAAAATCACGAGATACGTAGTGATCGTTCCGACAACCTGAACAAAATGAAGAATAATAATGTAACATGTTTCGAGATTGGATTCTGGCTTAATTAGATTTCAATTGATTTAATTGATGTACTCCTTGGATAAACGTGTGATCCATGTCAAAAAATCCGCAGGCTGTGAAGACTAACGGGTTCTGGATCATTTGCAGGGTGAAGTGTCGAATCTAGAACAATTGTATCTTACTTGACACTTTGACGGCAACTGTAGTTTCCGTGAAATTGTTTAATTCAACATTTTATAAAGATTCAGACGTTGAACGAGTTCCTGAAGCTTATCAAAATGTTCAGTAATATTTCTTTGAATATAATTATATGATATCGTTAAATAAGATGATGAGAAAAATCTCTCCAAACGGTTGTCAATGTGTTAAGTGTCGATCAACGTTAAATTGTTAATATTATTAAGCTTCTTTTATGCTTTAATCAAAATTGTGACAGTTTACCTCTGCTCGAAATCCTTTGGTGGTCGATGGCTCGTAAAGCTCGCAAATTAGATCGCCAGTGTCAGCTGCCTAAAATCAAAAACATGAACAATAACTTGCATCGCTAGGAGAGCAATTTCTTAACTGGATCTAACAAGAAGATTAGATAAAACATTATGGATCGATATAAATTGTAATCTGAAAGGAGATGAGAAACTTTTTAATAGAAACGATTACCTCAGCGGACGTTTTGGTACACTCGTTGTTCATGATGAATACCTTCAACATGTAGAAGACCAACCAGAAGAGCAGAGGCCCTATATTTTGCAGAAACTGATCGACGGGTAAAGTAAGCCATATGATTCTGTAAGTGACGTATAGAAGGCAGGTGATCAAGAGGAGGGAAATGAATATCGTCAGGAGGATCTGTATTCCGTAGAAGTCGTTCATGGTTCTCGAGATCTTGATCAGCTCCAGGTGAATTTGTCTTTGTTCAAAATGGAAGAATAAAAAATTGTGTTGTTCGCAGAAAAATACGGCGCAAGAAGAAACAACGGGACGGGAACTAAATATTCAAAAGTTTGCAAGTTTCGTATGCCGAACCAACGATCGCCGGTGCCCGTAAACAGGAAATAATTTATTTTTGAGAGACAAAGTAAACTTCGCGCGATTTTCGACCTTTTAAAAATAATTTTGCACCGTTTCTGATTGAAAATCGCCGCAACGAGGATTTAAAGCATGTAATATTTGATTTAAGCTAAACAAGGAAGATACATTTGGAAAGTCAAGAGAGCGGAAACGCTTTGTCGTTCTCCGCTCACCGCTGAATCTCACTTTACCGCCCTCATCATGTTCGCGTTTCTGTTGATCCCACGGATCGATTCGTTTTTGAACGTCCTCCCGTCGAAATCGTGTATCATCTTCACGATTCTCTTGTGCATCGGTGAGTTTGGCGTCGTGGCCAACATGGCTCGAAGCAGATTGTTCAGTTGATGGAACTTCATTCTCGTATAACTGTTCATTTTGGACTTTATAATCGATTTAACGTGTCAGATGTTTAACTTCAACCTCGTACCTGATCCAGAAGATGAAAGACAGATTAGAAACTCCTATGAGGATCACTGGAATGGACAGAGCAGCTCCGATGAACAATTTCACCATCGACGGCGCGATTAGCGACATTTGCCACCAATAAGTCATCGCCAAGGCTCCGAAAACGATTAGCACAAGGATTCCGTACATACGGATCTGGCGTTTGTATAGCATACGATATCGTTTCGGCAGCCCTATGTTTTCCATTCGTCGATCACACGTTTCGACAAGCTGGATGGTGGCCCGGAACGTCTGGTTACGAGATCGATAAAAAGATTTTTGATATAACGATAAATACGTTATACAGGCATTGTGCACGCTTAAACGCAAATATAAGGAATCGAGGATCGCGTACCTCTATTTTCATGTTTGCTGTAATTATCAACAAGGTCATCAGGATCATGTGGCAGTAGAAGATCATCCAGAATATTGATTTATAAAGGCTGAAAATATTGAACAGGTAGTCGTAGAAGTACGAGTTTGTGTAGTAGACTAGAAAGTTGAAAGTGATCACGAAGCTCGTAGGATACGCGATATTGATCCAGTTCTTCAACCGTTGTTTTCCCTTTAGCTCGTAACATCCCAAACCAGTAACAAAATTTATCACGAGAAACGGTCTGATGGCGTGTCTGATAGTTTTCGGCTCGGACATTCTGGACTGAAATGAAACGCGACTATCCACGACGTTTCGCTATCCGACATCGAGGCAGATGGTTATCGTGTCCGTTATTCAGCAAATTAATACCTTGCGAAGTACTTGAACAGCGTCGATTGATGGTCGAGTAGGAACTGGCGACTCATCCGGGTCGATCTCGTCGTCGCGATGAAATTATTATGAGTACCTGCACAATGACGTTTCTATCAGTTAGCAATTTGACGATTAATATTCTAGTACACAGCACGACACTTATCTAAGACGATGGATCAGAGAATAGAGAGTTCGATATGCGGTTGTTCTTTGAAAATAGTTAAGTTTAAACGATGTCATTAGAATACAACGCGTTGAAGACGTCACAAGAATCTGCGATCTACTGACATTGAAATTTAAGCAACTCTCTGTGAAGTGCAATAAACCCATGTATGTTAACTCATTCGAATGTATAATACTGCAAAGAAACAATGAAACTTTTTCTAATAATAGCAGAAGAAGAACACGTTCACTTAATGAACGAATGCAAGAATGTTGGGCACATATTGTTACGTTATTATTTTCAAGTAGCATCGAATGGACTAATAATAACTTGGAACCATTATTGTTTAGTCTAAAAAAATCAATATCGTCTGCAACCTTTATTTGTTATTGCAATGCAATAATTCTTTTTACTAGGCTGTCTAATTAATCTCTAATGAGCCAAATTTCGATTCAGAGCACCAGTTGGTTAAATCGGAGTGTCGAATTTGTTGGTAAACGAGATTAGGTTTGAGTCAGGTAGTGTAAGATATAGTGTAAAAATTATTTATTCAATTTCCAAATATCATCGAATGTTTAAACCTGTTTTTCTCAGAAACGCTAAACGTTGACGTACAATATGTATACTATTGTATACATCGATATATCTCCTCTTAAATTCTTGGATTACATAATCAGATCGAATCCAACTTTTTAGGAAGGGATATTTCAGGTCGAAGCTGTTTCGTTTTGGAACAGATGTGTATTCTTCGATTTGATGTAGGTAGAGTAGTAGTATTGTCCCATTTGTATCATAACGACCAGGTACGTCACTACGAAGCTTATGCACTGAAAGAAAGGCGATTGTATTAAAAATAATATTCCATATCAGGAGCATAGAGATCCACTAACCTTTTGCAAGAAGACGTAATTCAGTAGAAAGGGATTGCGCTTCGATGTTCCGAACTGGCAGAGGGATATTTGCAAAGAGAATTGGAAGATCTACGGAAACAAGGAAAAGCATTTTCCTTTCGTTAGGTATGTAATTAATTTTAAAGTTTATCTTTATGAAAACAGCATCTTCGTCTTACTTCATCTTTCATTTCGCTGTCCAAACCGTGCATAGAGAATTCGTGGATGATCTCTCTTATTTTGTTTGCCTAAAAATAGCTCAGAATGGCTTCACAGATCAAACGAGCGCGCGAATATTGAACTAAATAATAATATATTTTATAAGAAATGTAAAATTGATATCGAACGATGATTAGTTTTCACCTCTCTGACGACACGTTCACAGTCGTGGCTCATCATAACCAATGTAATGACACAAGACAATGATTTTAACAAACCAATCACGAAACTTATCAGACTGGCAGACCCTATGCGGATTTCAACGTACGTAGAGTACAGAGTCGTGGAGACGTTCAACAAAGCGATGTATGACAGTATCATCAATTGCGTGTTAAATACTTTGTTCGTTATTTTCGCGATACTGCACAATTGTAGGTGCAAACCCCTTGGAAAATGAAAAATAGTTTGAAATAAAAATAACGTTCTTTACCAATTACACGGAATAAAAGGACTTGGGATATCAGTGATGATTCTTATCTTATTTTTAATTGGTAGTCACAATGCGACAAAACGAGAGAGGTGATCAAAGCGTAATAATTAATAGAACAGACAATAAACAAGCTTTAACTGAACGAGATTCGAAGCTAAATAAAGAGAAGAATTACCTAATTTGTTGCAGTAAATTTACTTTTTTCGCCGCCTGCAATTCCTGCTTCAAATTCGAAGCATGAGTCGGTGGAAAAATTCGCAATCGTCGATAATGATACTTATTGTCGCGCGCGTATTTACTGAAACTTTTGAGAAATTGTTGATGGTGGTTTCTCGTAGGTTTAATCGAGTATTTCGACTCCTCCGTCTTGATTCGATGATCGTCCACGAGAGTCGTTTTCAAAAGATCGTTCGTTTGCTTGAATTTCAATTCCAGCCAACTGAGAAACATTGTCTGTATTTTTACCATAGTTGTTAAAGAGTTACATTAAACTACTGGAATACTCGAGAGTCTTCTCCGGAAAATTATATTTCTCGAACTCCGAGCATGTCTTTTTTTGATCACGATAGTTTTTCTTATGCGTATAATCAGAAGAGGAAGACTTAAGAAACGTACTTTACATGTAATATGTAGTCATAAAGGATAATTAGAGCAGTGTTGGTTGCATGAATGTACGTAATGACGTTATATAAACTGGATATTCTTATCTGCTGTTGCGACAACCAGTTTATGTACAATCCGAGCTGTACTGTCGCGCTGCAGCTCCAAACGATTGCAGTTGTTATTAATCGGTATAATAAATTGCAATTATTTTCCACCGATCCTAGACTTTTGAAGTTCTCGTCCAGTTTGGCGATCTTCTCTCTGAGCGCCAACATGTCCTGAAAGAAAGGAAAACGAAATAACGTAGACGCGTAAGGTCATTGTTCCTGACAACTAACACTCGACGATATATTTTCATTAATTATTAAATGATTTTTGTTATAGCAGCGTTTCTTAAATTGGAATTCACGAACGTGATTTTACACGTTTTCACATCACTGTCATGGGTTTTCAATTTGTGAATATCAGTTCTTTTAATTTTGTATAAATCGCGATGGAATATATCTTTACTTATTTATTTTATGATACGAACAAAATATAAGTTTGAAAAACTATGGCATCCTCGAATACTTTAAGTGAATTTACAAGTCGAACAGTAAAAAACAAGAATTTCTAAACGGATCTCCACCGTTCTAAAAGTGTAGAATTTCGCTGTGATGGTTGACATAACTCTTTTGTGACTTACCTTGGAGTAATGCCAATTTGCGATTATTAGAAACGCGAAACTCAGAATATACATTATCGTCCCGAGTACGTATACTACACGCTGCACGTGAAACCTAGCTTGTTGGACGTATACAAGTTCCGAAACTAATAAAGTTATACTAAAAATGCATAGAACCGAGATGTTATAGATGCAGGTGCAGAGATACTTTTTTTTGTTTACAGGATTCTTAAAGTTCCGTATTCCTAGGATGGAATTTATCGCAGTTATCACTCTTGAAACGTCTTTAAAAGTGTTTTTATTCATCGTCTGGCCTTGTTCCTATTTTTCTCTATTTATGCTGAACGAACATACAAATGCTATAATTTAAATATCGATAAAAGTCCATTTGACGAGAGACAAGTGCATCGTTGAAACATGTATCGATAATGTTTTATTATTGTATCTGATTATTCATTAATATATGCATGCAAATGATTGAACTAACTTCACAGTTATGCTGGACGAGAATTGAACGAGCTTTATACTCATCGAGCGAAACAACTGCACTGTCGAAGCACGTATTGGCAATGTTTTATCGTTGTATCTGATTGTTCATTAATATATACGTGCAAAACCCCAATGACTGAACTAACTTCACAGCTATGTCAACGAGATTTGCACGAGCCTTGCATTTGATTCATTACACTAAAAATTAGTTCAATCATTGGGCTTTTACTCTACAGATACAGTGAATCACAGAAGAATTTGGGCAATAAGGTGAAACTTGTTCCTTTCAAAGCCAAATATCACAAAAATAAAACTGAGATAAAATACAAATTCCACTGGAGACGTTAAGAACACACAAACCTATAGATTTACACAAAAATCCAATAATCGCGACATACTTTACACGAATCTCAAAACGATTAAAAAAGAAACATTCTATAAATCTTGTCAGGTAATACATATAATAATATTATTATAACAAGACACACTTTTCGAGACACAGATTTATCATAATAAACTGTAACACTAGTGTTAAGGATCCTTAATTCGTCCTCGCGGACAAATCTGTAAGGAAATTATGATGTGAGTGGGGCGATCGGTGCGCGATCGTTCTTCTTCATTTCTTTTTTTAAAAACGTGTTCGTCAAACTTTTGCTCATTAAAAAATTGTGATATTGTCGCGTTCGGTTCCTTCCTTGCACTAAAAGGTCATCAGTATCGTGTGCCCATTAGTACAAATAAAAAATTTCCAATGAAGTCTAAGCTCGGGTAGCTATAAGAAGGCAATTCGTTTGATTGGAACTTCCAGACGATTATGATGATTGAGAAACACGCGAGTGACGAATGGATTGTACGTAACGTTTGATCAATATTAATGTCGTGGATGAATTAACACTGTTTGTCTCTGTCGATTAAAAATAATCAATACCTGAAACCAATGTTTTTAAAGGTATATTAATTACAAAATATTAAAAAATATAGATCGTTGTACATCACTTGAACACACATCCTCTTCAGTTCTCAGATTAAGTACATTCTTAGACTGAATTGAAAAGTCCAGAAAGGATTATTTCGAGTTATAGCTGGTCCAGTTTTTTATCAAACGTGGTTTCTCCGACTGATAAGAGTGTCCCCATTGTATCATAATGACCAGATACGATACCACGAAGCTTATGTGCTGGAAGAGTCACGGATGGTTTAAACAACTGGTGCATTTGTTTAGAAGGGACAGAGCTGAACGAATTTTATTATTAACCAACTAATATAAATTTTATATTCGCTCGTTAACTAGTTACAATATTTGTTAATGGATTCTAATTTACAAACGAAGATTAGTTTATGAATCAATTTAAAATTTGTATTTGCCAGCCTTTAGTAAAATGTGCCCAATTCTGACAATAAAAAATAATACAGTAAGTCCTCAACTTACATGATCAGTACCGTGTAAATTGAATTATACAAAATGGGGTGAGATAGACAGATGATACAATCTGTTAGAGAGTGATTCTACGTAAAAAAATAAGTCGAAAATGTAGAATATAATTTGTTTGCACAATGGCTCGATTATTATTGACTGTTTCTACTTGTACTGATGCTCAAGTCGCATACTCTCAATTTTTTCCAGGACCGATATTTCTTACAATAAAGTAATACAGTTTTAATTTCTTTCACGTAACTCGAGGACTCACTGTATTTAATATTTTTTACTAGCAAAGAAGTTCACTAACTCTCCGTATGTAGATATAGCTCAATCGAAATAAATTAGACTTGAAACATCCAGGATGGTTTAGCGATATTTGTAATGAAAATTGGAGAACCTGTGAAAGTTAAACAAAAGAAATTTTCATGTGAACGCGATAAACTATTTTTCTCACCTCATCGTTCATTTCTGTGTCGAATTCGTACACAGTGAACTCGTGGATAATTTCTTTTATTTTGTTTGCCTAAAAATATGAAATCTTTAGTATCCAACTGGTGCATTGTTGTTATTTTTATGAAATTCGTTTTTACCTCTTTTGAGGTATTTTCGCAGCTGCAACCCGCCAGCCAGATTTTCATACTACTGCAGAATACATTGATGAGATTTATCAAAACTATTCCCAAATCCGTGAGGAAGTCGAAAGACGTTTTGTGGATTTCAACGTAAATATAATACAGAACAATGGTGAATAAGAGTGCAGTAATGAAGGAGTGAATCAGCAATTGAGCGTTGAATATCCTGTTCACCATTTTTGCGACTTTATACAGCTGTAGTTGTACTAATCTTGGAAAATGAAAATATTATAGAATAAAAATAACGTTCTTTTCGAATTTTACAGGGTAAAAACGCTTTTTACTTCAAGCAATTTTTATTTTCTGATAGAAGTAATTTTGGAATGAGGGCAAATAGAAATAACAAATTACCCCATTTGATATAAAACAGATAATCCATTTTAATTATCGGTTGTTTAAAAATATCAAACGAATTTCGAAGCTACGAAAACGAGAATATTTACCTAATTTGTCGCAGCAAGTGCACCCTCCTCGCAGCCTGCGTTTCGTATTTCAAGCTTGGAGCTGGATTTAGAGAGAAAATTTCCAATCGTTCAACATAATAACCCAACCCTTGTTTCTTTAAACTTTTAGGAAACTCATGAAGATTTTCTTCTGTTTTAATTCGAGTACCATCCACGAGAAACGTTTTCAGAAGGTCGTTCACCTGCTTGAATCTCAGTTCCAGCCAACTGAGAAACATTGTCTAGGTTGTTATCGATTTTGTTTTTTATAGTAGCATATTTTATCATGTACGTACCATACGTATATTACGAATTCATAAAGGATAATTGCACCAATGTTCGTAGAATAGATGTAATTAACCATGGCAATTACAGACAACAGTCCCATATTTTGTTGTGTCAACCAGTTCACGTAAAATCCACACGATATGAGCATACTAAAGGTCCAGAGGGTTCCAATTTTTATTATCCAATAAAATAAGTCGCGATAATTTGTCGTCGATCCTAGTCTTTTCAAGCACTCGTCCACTTTCGTGATTCTCTTCTTGAGCTCCAATGTATCCTGAAACAAAAACAAAATGAATTTGGACAATCAATCGTGCTTGGTGATAGACTATTATACTGTCATGAATTCACAAATGATTTCCTTTTCTTCCGATCACGAGGACACTCGAAAATACTGAAATTTAAATGAGCAAACACAAAGCACGAGTTTTTATTTAGACTCTTCATTTCTATAATAAGATAAATAAATCGAAATTGTAAGAATTGATTATTGAACCAAGAAGAAAAAGTAATTATCTTTACATCGCTATTTCTTTGTTTTTTGAGGCGACCAATTTACCAAATTTAATTCTTAAATAATTTTTTATATATTTAAGAGTGACTCGTGAATAAAGTGTAGTTTATGTTCAATTTTCGTTCCTCACCTTTGAGTAGTACAGACCCAAAATTATCATGGACAATAAACTAACCATGTTCAAGGCGTTTAGAAATATGTACGTCATGCGTTCTAAATGGAACGATAATTGCTGATTATGATATGGCTCAAAGGCCAGTATGGTTGCACTAAACATGCATATGATTAGGATGTCATAAAACCAGGCGAACAGAAATCTCCATCTGTTTACAGGATATTCGAAGTTCCTTAATCCTGTGATGGAATTTAGGGTAGCTATCACCGCGGTAGCCTCTTCGAAAGTATTTATTTTCATTGGATAGTTTGGTTCTCCTTTTTTCCTATTTACAGGTGGATAGTAAAATAATTTTTTCAATTCTTTTGGATACTATAGACTGTCACATTGTATTTAGTGACATCGATGCATGTTTCGGTTGAAAGACAAAAATTCAACAAAAATGTTACACCCCGTGTACTCCACTCTCTTTAAAAATCATAGAAACACAATACTGGAAACGATCGAAGATGAAATAAATTGTGATATCGTCGCTTTTGGTTCCTTTTTTTGTACTAGGAATAAGAAAGCCACCAACTTGGTATATATGTTTCCATAATTAGGAAAATATGCTCAGGAAACCATTACAAAGCAATTCATTTCCTTCGAACTGTTCGGCTATTATGATTATTGAGGAAATGCGAGCGAAAATTAGATTGTCCAGAGTATTTAGGAAAATTGCTTTCATTTTATTAATAGCGCAGGACAAAATGGATTGCTACAATATTAATTTGAAAATAAAAAAGGACGAAGACATTTGGATTTGTTTTATTAATCAAAATCACAAAGACAATTTTATATTTCAGCAAAACAACGCAGCAATATAATAGTTTTTTAAAATTCTATACATTGGGTTTTTGTTTTCTTTAATATCGATATAATAATTCTTGCCATTTTTATTCTAAATTTTAGTGTTCTTATTGAAACTTCGACCATCGTAGATACTATAAAATTGTAGAATTCTTTCATCCATATTTTTTAAACTGAATTCAACGTTGCGGAAAAGTTCGATTCCCACTATAGATGGTTTCGTTTTTAATCGTGTCTGTATTTTCGAAATCGAAGTTGGGGCCCCATTGTATTAGAATGATTAAGTACGTGATGACAAAGCTTAAGCACTGTAACAATTGGATGCGTTAATAACAACTTGTGTAATTAGTTACATTGAAAAACAGTATTGTATATTCTTCGTTAACGCAAAATTCAACTAACCTGTCGTCCAAAGGCGTAATTTAGCTGGAAGAAACTGGGCTTCGAGTTTAATACCTGATTGAGCGATATTTGCAAAGAAAATTGATGAATCTACGGACAGATCAAGTTCTTTAATATTAAGTTATTTATATCTAAACTCAGTACACATAGCAAACAATTTCTAAACGAAACTATTTTCACTATAAATGGAAACATGATGACAGGTTCGCGTGGCATTAATTTGTCAGACTTATTAATACATACAAGGGTAGAGAATTTTCAAGAGTCGTATAAAAAACATTCGCATATTTGACTATAAAAGATAATTCTTAACTCGTCATCTTGCATAGACTCTCAGCATCTTCGATGTTTCTTACCTCATCTTTAATCTCAGTGTCGAATTCGTGCATGGACATCGTGAGAATGGTTTCTCTTATTTTGTTCGCCTAAAAGCAGGATAGAATATCTTCGCGTATCGGGCTTGAGCGTTTAAATATTAAATTAAATGAGAAAATACATAAAAATTAAAGGAAACGAAGACCTCTTTTGTTGTTCGTTCGCAACAGTAGCTCGCCTGACTGAATTTCCAGATATTAGCCATTATTTCTATGAAATATATCAAGACTGTTTTCACAAGTTGCAAGCCATCACCAGACAGTGTACTCATTTCAATGTAACCGAAATATAGCAACAGGCTGAGGTACATCATAGTGTTGATACTCTGAAGCATTAATTGCGTGTTGAATATTTTGTTCACCATTTTTGCTATGTTGCATAGTTGCAGATGCACAAATCTTGAAAGAATACAAATAGTTTGATATACAAATAGCTGCATGTTCAAATTTTTTTAGAATGAAATATTGTGATACTTTAACCAGTTTTTCGAAATTAGAAGACAAGATTTACCTAACTTCTTGCAGGAAATGTATTTTTTTCGCGACTGGTGATTCGTCGTTCAAACTCGAATTCGGTGGAACGATTTGCGATTTTTTGCAGAAAAACTCAGACGCGTACGCATTGAAATTCCTAGAAAGACGATGACGATTTCTTGTAACTTTAATCGCGTACTCATTTAATCTCTTCGTCTTAATCTGACGACCATCCACGTGGAACGTATTCAGAACATCGTTCGTTTGCTTGAACCTCAGTTCCAGCCAACTAAGAAATATAGTCCAAGTTTTTATTGTTTTATATAAAACACAGTTGTTACACACTCGCTTAGATTCAATTAATGAAGCACATGAGTGTTCTTCAGAAAATCATGAGTCATTACGTACAATATATATGTTAAGAAATCGAATACAACGATGGTAGAATTGTTCAAACAAAAAATGAAAAGAAAGACGTGAAGAAAATAGATCAATCTCGTCCCGTTTTGTAACATTTTGCCCATCAATATTACGAACTGATAGATGCTATAAAAGGAAAAAATGATCCCAGTTACTATTACACGGTTAAATATGTTGCGATAATTAATCACTGATTTTAGTTCTCTCAAGATGTCGTCCACTATGGCGATTGTTTTCTTGAGCGTCAACGCATCCTAAAAGAGAGAAGAAACGAGCCAATGTAGTCGAATAACGATTAGTATAATTGCAGAATATCGTCAACGTTATTATTGTTAAATCGACGCTCACCTTCGAATGATATAATCCCAACGATACTGTACACGCATAAGTGAAATAGAAAGTGGTCGACCAAAATATGTACAACACGAGTGAATCTTTTTTAACTACCATTGGAAAATAATGTACATCGATGCATAACTTGCACAAAATAATACAGCATAGAATTAGAATGTCGTACAGCCAAACGAGTAGAAATCTCCTTTTGTTCGCTAGAGTTTCTGGGTTCCGTAGAGCCACGATGGAATTAACCCTAATTACTATGGCGGTAGCATCCTCGAAACTGTTTATCTTCATTGGATGGCCTTGTTCTTTAATTACGACAGACCGCTCGAAACAATCGAAAGAACGCGACGATACGTTTAATTATTAATCACTCGGTGCAGTTAATTAAGAAACACTTCGAGTCACACCGTTACAGAACAAAATAAATTATAGGTATGGAACAAAGTGCGATATCGTTGCTTTTCCTTCCTTCTTTGCACTAGAAACTAGGAAGCCATCAGCATTACACGAACATTTGCGTAATTAGAAAATATACCAGAGGCGTGTGCAAAATACGATACGAAGGCAATTCATTTACTCTGATGTATTTGCTGATTAGAATTTCAAAAAAAAAATTCAAACGACAGTTAATTTGTTCGTAACATTTCAAGTAATTGCGTTCATACTAAAAAAAAATATTTAGTATCATTTATCTATATGAATGACGTAATTTATTGGAATAAAATTGGATACGTAAATTCTACGATATTAATAGAATAAAGAAATTGCTGAAGGAGAAAATGAAAAGGCAGGTAAGTGGAATGAATCAATAATCGTTGTATTCTATAACATTTTTAATTAACTGGAAATTACATCGTACATCAACTGGACATACATTCTTTTCAGTTTTTTAACCACACGTTCTAGAACAAACTCAACACTACGAAACATTGTCAATGATCGATGAATGTTTACACTGAAATACAAATCGCTGTGCATTGACTAAAGATAGACTCTTAAATTCTATCACCACTTTTCATAGAATTAATTCAACGTTACGGAACTCTCAAGTCCTGGTTATGAGTTTTGTTCGTAACCAAAACCAATTCGTCTAAACCGAAAGATGGGTTCCATTGTATCATAGTAATAACGTACGTCATCACGAAGTTTAGGCACTGTAACAATTGTACGCGTATGTATAGAAAAATAATGTTTTATATTTTTTCTCTGACACAGAATTCAACTGACCCTTCGTAAGAAGACGTAGTTCAAGCAAAAGAAATCGGATTTCGAGTTTCCCATCCGATTTAGCGACGTTTGCAAAGAGAATTGGAGAATCTACGGACAGAACGATTTTGTTTTTAAAGAATCTGCCAAGATTTAAAATTGTAAGAGAGGGGCGAAGTATATAACTTAATTTTTTTCAAAACTTTAACTTTTTGCATTCAAGTGACGCAAACTTAATTAACGAAACAAATGAAACAAATTTATAGTTACAGATATTTATAAATTTTTCTGAAAGAAAGACCGATTTTAATTTTTTACAATGGCTCTATAAAATTGCATTGGAATAGCTGGTTGATTCGAGGATGATGATTTGCTTAAAAGACACGTGCACATTTTAGTACATTAATTGATTCTCATTATTAATCGCTGTCTTCAGTTTTTCTCACCTCATCCTTTATTTCGTTATCAAATTCGTGTACAGAAAACGAGTGAATGATATCTCTCACTTTGTTTGCCTAGAAACAAGATAAAATGATTTGATGAATATCGAACGAAATAAGAAAACCAATGAAAAGTGTGCAGATAAGTAGCCAATTTTACAAAGTGGACGATAAAACTCGGTGTTACTCGCCTCTCTCATAGCACGTTCGCAGATGTAGCACGCCAGAATAATTTTTCCAATATAAATCAATAACTCTGATACATGTATAAATAGTAATGTCGAATTGTTCGAGTAGCCAGCTGGCGATTTAATTTTAGTGTAAGTAAAGTACAAAATCATGGTAATGTATATTATAATGTTGGTGGTCTGTATCATTAATTGCACATTGAACACTTTGTTCACCATTTTTACGATGCTGTACAGCTGCAGATGCACGAATCTAGAAAAATAAAATTCTGGTTTAATTTTTGAGAATAAAAGGACCCAGTATCCCAGTTAAAGACGAGATTTACCTGATGTCTTCCAGGAATTCTATTTTCTTTAAGGTTGATTCGGATGACTCGTCTTTCAGATTCGGAAACGGATTCGAAGGGACAGTCAGCGATCTTCGAAAACAAAACTCAGTCGCGTACGTATTGAAAATTTTTAAAAACTGACGTCGTCGGTTTCTTGCAGCGTTTAGGTCTCTTGTCCAAATACGTCGACTGTCCGCGTGTGACATTTTTAAAAGATCATTCGTCTGCTTGAACTTCAATTCCAGCCAACTATGAAATTTTTTCTAGGTTTTTATCGTTCTATTTAAAACAGAGCTATTGCTTATATTCGATTAAAAATTCTTTTAACCATAAGCTTGCCTGTATGTTTAAACTCCTACAGTTGGAGGTAACTAATTAAAATTGTTAGAATGGACCCACAATGGCCCTAAATGGTAAACATATTTTACTCTGAATATAGTAGCATCGAAAAAGGCGTGATTACGTACTACACATATGTCAGGAAGTCACATAGGATGATTGTATCGATGTTAAGTAAAAAACCGATACTAAAGACAGCGATTAAAGTCATAAATCTCGATATTTGTAGCTGTATTCTGTAAAAGTATAATCCGAGAATTGCAGCCGAGTGAAAGGCAACCATGATTCCAATCTCTATCACGCGATAAAAAAAATTACGATAATCGATCGACGATCCTAATTTCCTTAAGCTGTCGTCTACTTCGGCTATCTTCGTTCTGAGCGCCAATGTGGCCTGAAGAAAAAGGAACATTAACTATACTATTTCTGTAAATTACAAGTTTTCGTCGCTCACCTTAGAGTAGTACCATCCCAATATTATTGTACACAAATAAGTCACAGTAAAAAGCAACGATATAAATATGTACGTCATACGGAATGGATTGTTCGATAGTTTCTGCATGTTCCACACATCGAGGTATATCAGACTCATAATAACAAAGCATAGAATTAGAATGTTATATAACCAGACGAATAGTAATTTCAATTTGTTTGCGGGATACTTGTGATTCCGTAACGCCAGAATGGAATTTATCGAAATTACAACTACAGTAGCCTCCTCGAAGCTGTTTATCTTCATTGGTTGGCCTCGTTGTTCCTCTATGGCGTGTATTGATAGAATTTCTTTAATGTCTTCGGGTATTACAGAGTTTTCTATTTCAATCCACCCTTTGGTTTGGATTCATTTTTCGAAATGTCTTAAAAGATTTTTCTATTGGAAACATTCTTCGACATCGTCGTTACTATATTCGAGTGGATCGATTAAAATGGGTCACTTTGTGTACTTTATTCACCCCAAAGAACCACAACTGTTTCGAAACACTGTCCAGACAATCTGTAGATTGACGATTCGACTAATCTATGGCTTGTGCAGTTGAACAAGTATGAGTTAGATATGAAACCAATTGCGATATTGTTGCCTTTTGTTTCCTTTCTTGCACTAGGAATGTGGATGCTATCAGCACCGCATGTTCATTTACATAATTACGGAATTTCCAACGTGTATGCTTGAAAAATGATAAGAAGCAATTCATTTGCTCGATTAGAATTGCCGAGAAAACGCAATGGACGGTTCCGTTTGTTCGTAGCATTTATAATAATCACATTCACGTCATTCGAGTTCGTAATATCATTGATATTATCGACACAGCTAAATGTTGTTCGCTACTTTTGGATTTTTTGATAATAATGTCATTAATGTAATATTATGCCAAATAAGATCTGTAATCGCAATGGTGGATAAATAGAATAAAACAATTTCTGAAGAAGAAAGTGAAAAAATAAATATAATACATTTGTGGGGATTCATATATTTACACAAGACGAAAATTAGAAAATAAATAAGTAACAAAAATAGTGTTCCAAGCGTAAAAAAATACATTTCCATGTAACATAAATATTCGTATTATCAGTGATCAGAGAATTTTTCTAAATTCTTTCACCGTTTTTTGAAGAACGAGTTCAACATCACAGAAAGGTTGAGTCCTGATTATAGGTCTTGTTTTTATTCAGTTCTGGATTCTCCAATTCGTAGGATGAGCTCCATTGTATGATAACAATCAGGTACGTAATCACGAAGCTTATGCACTATAACAGTGGTAAAAAAAAACTGGTATTCTATGTATTTCTCTAACAGAATTCAACTAACCCCTCGTAAGAAGCCGTAGTTTAGTCGGAAGAAGTTGGACTTCGAGCTTCCGATTTGACTGAGCGATATTTGTAAAGAAAATTGACGGATCTATGAGCAGAAATATTTTGTATGCACTTAATAATGTTCAATGGTTTAATACAGTGATTTACAAACGAAACAATCTTCAGTGCTAATCAAATTTATGTCTTGTTAATACTTACCTCATCTTTCATTTCGGTATTGAATTCGCGTATAGACAGTTTATTAATGATTTCTCTTATTTTGTTCGCCTAGAAATAGGATAGAATGAATAAATAAAAAATATACACAGTAGAACATCGATTATTCCAACGAATAAGGAGACAAACAAATTAATGTATCCTTTGAAAAAATAGGTCTCCGGCAACAGTCGTTTTAGAAAAAAATTTTCACATGTTATATGATTAATCTCTATTTCGTTTAAATAAAAAAATTGAAGTCAATATTTGCTGTGGCTTCGTTGAAGACAGATCGTAACATGATTACACGATAAAAGTTAAAGATTCTTACCTGTTTCACGGTATTTTCGCAACTATAGCTCGCCAGAGTGAATTTCCCGATATTATTTAACAACTCCACGATATGTGTAGTGAGTCTATTTATAGTTTGCCATACATCAGTAGACGATGTTCCAAATTCATTGTACGCAAAGTATAGAAGCACGGTGAGGTACACCAAAACGACAGAGGACTGTACCATTAATTGTGCATCGAACACTCTGTTCACCATTTTTGCGATCTTGCACAGTTTCAGATGCACGCGTCTTAAAATATAAAAATATTTTAGGTTAAAAGAACTCGAGCTTCAATCATCAAATGGAGGGTGAAAGCATAATAATTAATGAAATAGTTAACCAGTTTCAAATTTCGATCGTTTAAACGAGATTCGAAGATTTACCTAATTTCTTGTAAAAAATGTAGTTGCTTCACAGCCTGAGATTCGTGCTTCAAACTCGAAGCCGAATTTGATGGAAAAATTGGCAAGCGTTGGAAACAAAACTCAGATAGGTATACTTTGGAGCTTCCTAGAAACTGACGACGACGTTTTCTGGTGGGTTCAATCGTGTACTCGTGGAGTTCTTTTGCATTAGTTTGACGATCATCTACGAGGAACGTTCTCAAAAGATCGTTTGTCCCCATGAAACTCAAATCCAGCCAACTAAGAAATACCATGCAGATTTTTATTGTTTTACGCAGAACAGAGTTTTCAAAGAGTTAACGCGTGCTTGGCTAATTTTTTAAATCGATTTTCCGATCAATGAATATTTAAAACCATTATTCTAGGAGACAATATATTACGTACTATACATGTATCAAGAAGTCGTATAGCACGATTGTAGCAAGTTGTTCACAGAAAATAATATTAACGAAAGCAAGCAAACCGAGCCATCCTAGTTTTTGACGAAATAACCATTTTATATACAATCCGCACAGTATGACCACGCTGAAGGCAAACAGGACCCCAGTCGCTGTTACACGTCGATATAAATCACGATAATGGATCACCGATTTTAGTTTTTTAAAATTCTCGTCCACGTTACAGATCCTCTCTTTGAGCGTCAATGTCTCCTAAAAATACAAAAAAACGAAGCAATATAGTCGAGTGTGTTATACGAATTAATGACAGACGGTCGATATTTTGTATTTGTTGATTTGTTGAATTTACACCTCTTCACTTTGGATGAAAAGTATTACTTTCGATGAAACGAGTGTATGATTTATCTATAGTGAATACACAAAGCAATAGAAATAAAAATTCCAGTAGCTACGTAAATTTGGTACTTTTTGCAACAGTTTGGAACAGATCTTGGCACAAAGCGTGATTTCTATTAATTGTTTAACGCATACCTTCGAGTAATACCAACCCAGTGTCAACGTCCACACGTAACCACCAATGAAAACGATCAACAAAAATTTGTACGTTATGCGTTCCATATTATTTGGTAGATTTTGAATGTTATATTCATTGAAATATAACATGCTTCCAGTAAAAAAGCATAGGATTAGGATGTCGTAGAACCAGATGAACAGATATTTCTTTCTGTTCGTGGAGTATTCGTGATTTCGAAGCGCCACGATGGAATTCACTGTATTAACCACCGCGGTAGCTTTTTCGAAGCAATATGTCTTCATTAACTGGTCTTATTCTTTTTATTTTCTATGTATAATGGACAATAATGTAATGTTCTTTATAATATTGTCTATTCGAGATCATTTGTCCGTGTACCGTTGTCTTCAGAATTTTTTAAAAATCACAAACACACACTGCACGTAACATTTTGTCCATATACACGAAACCGATTGCGATATTGTTGCTTTTGTTTCCATTCTCACACTAAAAACCAGAAATCAGCATCGTACGTACATTTCCATAATTATGAAATTTCTAGGGGCGAGTAATGCTTGGAGCACGATAAAAAAGCAATTCATTTGCTAAGATCTATCTAATGATTAGGTGACGGTCCATTTGTTCGTACCATTTTAAATAATTACGTCCGCATCGGAGAAGCGTTTGACATCATCGACTGATATTAATGGGACGCCTTGTAATGGGCGTTGTTGAATTTTATTGACAACAATGTCATTAATATAACGTGACAACGATCTGCAATCGCAATGACATTTGAAGAGACGAAAGTAATTTGTGAAAGCAAAGTCAAGAGACTCGCAAGTAATGCGAATCGATTGTTGCAGTATTGTATGAAATATTTGATTAAGTAAATTATATAGCTTTGTACCAAATCGAATAATAAAAATATTTAATATTTAGTAGATTAAAAAAAAAGAAAAGATATATTCGGTAAGACCTCGATTATCGCATGAGAGTTTAGTCCATCGTGCCAACAAAAGAGTCTTCGATCAACGTGATTCAAAATTGTGTAGATTCCAGAAAAATTTCTAAGTTCCCCGGAAAGATTTCAAGTCTCCCGACGCTTCTTAATTACCAGAATAGACAGGAGGGAGGGGGCTGTGTAAAATTTTTTTTTTCATTTTTGCCGAGAAATTAAAAAAAAAATTTTACGTGTCGCGTCCCCAGGTAGTGGATAGGGACAGCCGCTGGGGTGGGATGCGGGTGTGGGGACAGGAAAATGGAAACGACGAACAGATGAACCGTGAAGTTGGCTCTCTCGTCCAGTTCTAATCGAATGTCTGTTTCGTTCAACGATGACCGGTAACTGTTTCAGGGTAGAGAACGTTGGCTTGTCAATTATTCAGAAACATGCATTTTTAGAAATAAATTAAACGAAATTTGAATAATCACATTTAGTATGCCTTATTTACATTATAAAAGGAAAGTGTTTTACAGGCTATAGTTCCCCCAAATAGCTTCAACAATCCTGTTATGCATATCGTAAATTAAGTAATTTTGTAAGGTCTGGTCAGGTAAGGTCAAACGTCAATTATACAATAAATATCTTTTGACTCAAGGAAGTTAATTATATTCTCGTACTTTCATTCGAATTATAAAACACTTTGATATAATCTTCAAGACCAAATAAAATCTAAATGGTATTCCAAACAAAATTTCTCGAAGGCCCATTTTTTATTAATCTTTAGATTTCGGGAGATTGACTATCCGATAGTTTCTGCCTAAATCGTAGCAACGTGCATTCAATTGCACGGTGGAACTTAAGCGACGGGGGCAGCGCGGCGAAAATAGAGGATTTAGTAACGTGGATCTCGTGGGGCGCGTTAATCCCAGGGGTACCAAACTCGGGACGGTCCGCTAATCCACGAAACAAGATTGATTTAAGAGTTTCGACGAGGCGTCCAGGCGATTTCGAATGGCCACACTTGAACTTTGTTTCTATCGAATGTTCAGCTTTTGTGGAAACTGTACATTCCAAAGTACTGTAAAATATTACATATAATGAGCTTGATACTTCCAAAATATCGTAATCCAAAAGTAAGCATTGTCATGCGTTGTAAGTAAATTTTAAATTATAAAAACGACGCAATGATATTGTTTATGGCTGAGCAATTGGATAATCGCGAAACAGAAACACAAATGATCTGCAAAGGAAACATTTAAGGCTTAATCAAAGAACAAGTATGTTTTATTTATTAAATATAATAATAAATAATGATTGATATTCGAACCCGCGTCAATGTAGGTTTAGATTATAAAATTATTGTTAATTATTGCAATGGACACGGCGAAGTAATGATAATTTTTCCCGTAGTAAAATAAGAGACAAGGAATCAATGGCGCAGAAAAACAGAATTCTAGCAGTATTGCTTTACCGTTCATTCTTTAAATAACAACGTGCATTGCAATAATAGGCACATATTTAATTCAAGTACACGTGCAGACGGTTAATAAAATAATGCTTGTAATCGTTGCGTCAATGATTAAAATGTGTCGATAAAAATATCAAATTGCATAGATTCGATAATTGTAAACGAGCAAACCTTATCTAAGTATCATTTAAACGAATTTTAAATAGAACTATCGGTGCAGATAGAAGTCCGTAAACAGATTACAGAAACGTCTTTCTACTCGTTTGGCTGAAATTGGTCAGAATCGTCTCTGATAGATACATAGTTCGAGTAATACGAAACAGGATCTGCAAAAATATAATCTCCGTAAGAAATTTAGTTCCGTTTCGAGTCAAGCCTCCAGGACGTGGTTCAAGTAGGCGATGTAGCAGATGGCCAATCGGAGAATCTCGATTTTCGAGAGCTTCTTGTCGGGTGGCAAGGTTGGCAAGAGTTTTCGAAGCTCCGCGAAGGCCAGATTGAAGGCTTCCACTCTGACCCTCTCTCTGTAACCAATTAACAATCACTTGAAAATGGAGAGAATTTACGAAACTGAACCATCGAACATAAATTTGTACTCGTATCGTGTTCCTTTGTCAAAAAACCTCTTCGTAAAGGAGTATACTTTGCGTGAAGCATGACAAACACAATTAAATGATCGAATACATAACGTAATCTGATTATAATAGTTTTTACACACATTAAAGACTTACAATTATAATTACACCACAATTGGACGGTTGTTACAATATTGAGGCTCGTATGCAAATACTGCCAAGTCGAAATCGTCAGTTATTAGAAATATTTATCTAAGTAAGAACTTGTCTCTGGTAGTAGAGTCATAAATAACGATAAACTATTTTCACGTAGAACGAATCAGCGACGAAACGTTGAAGGGGGACCAGAATGAGTGGCTGCACCGTAAAAAGACATCCGTATCGCCGAGCAGCGGTGCAGTATAATGAAATTATGAGAATCTGGAATCGAATTGGACATTTTCGTCGGGATCTCACCGTGTAGCGTGTGCCGTTCGGTATTTTTGCGTGGCTCTTCTTCGCCTACGTCTCTCCTCTCTGGAGAGAGTGCCTCCGCCAGGTGCACCGACCCCGTTGACGACGACCCCGTGTCCACCGTTCGCCATCGAACTCTGTTCTCCTCTATTAAAAAAAAATGGAGGTGAACCTCTAACGCTTCCTGCCAGGGGGATAGTTGTCTTAGGTAGAACCGTGTCGGTGTCGAGGGGCCGCTTCTTATCTTCGTCGTGGGTGGAAGCTCGGAACGACCATTTTCATGCCTCGGAGCTGGAATTCAATTTCGTGTCTATTCGCAGGAGATTTAATTTCATAACGATAGTAAGACACTTCAGCTTTGTTTTATTTAATTTTTACGAAACGGAGAAGAATTTCTAACGAATTACGAAAGAAAAACGCATCGAGCACCTTCCGCGAAATTCGTATCGTTATTTAGCGAGCATCCGTTTACTTTCGCAAGTAGTATCCCGAATAATCGCCCTTTTACGCGGGCCACCCTACGAGGCACGAAAATATTATAGTCAACGTGCCTTCTGGCCGAAATCGCCTGAATCCCAGCGGGACTCGTGCGTCCAAATTCGGAATAAGGGGTTTCCACCACCAGAAATAATAACCTGATCAAATATTTGTCACGCATATTTTCGAAAACGTTGTTACAATGAACTAAAGGGTTGATTTTTCGGGGTTACTTAAGCTCCCCTATTTCGTGGCTTTTCCTCTATTAACCTTCAGAGGATTAAAAAAGTCACTGTAATAGTTTCAGATATTAGTTGTTGAAAGGAGAGAAGAGAATATTTGCAAGGTATTCGAACATTATTGTTCAATCTTCAACAATTAAACCACCAAGATTTATTTAATAATATAAGTACGATAATATCAAATCTTTTGAAAAGTAATTTTGTTAATTATTAGCTTAGGAACGAAATTGCAATAGCATTTTAAAATTCTGCGATTAAAGTTTTAAGAAAACACGCAGGAAACGAGTATTCAAGTGAATAAATCAACGACTAGACCGACAAAGTGTGAGACAAACAGGAACGTATTAAAGAAGGAATAGTTTCAGTTCTCGAGGGGCTCTTAAATTCCAAGCAATTCGATGAAATCCGACGAAAGATAGCGTTGTATTATTCAAGAAGAAGAAACGTTCCCGTTCTGCATAACGCAGGACCAATCCCTCCTCAATTATTAACGAAAAATAACCCCTGGTCTCGTTCGATCTGATTCTTATGCTAAATCCAGCAATTCGTATGGACATCTTGCGGCTGCTTTAATATTTCAGGATATTTTCGGATTTCGGAGTCGTTCAGCTTTCATTGACACGCATTTTTGTCTTTTCTCTACGAAAATCGAGTGTAGCTTTTGTTTGTACCAACGAGAACTACACCTTAAATCGAATAAAACAGTTCTAACAAATATGGGCCTCGTTTCGAACGTTTCAAGTAAAGGATTTTATTTCGATTCAAATTGTTAATAAAGGAATAATGATTATTTACTTCGATTTATGATCCACGGTTCTCTAATGCCGTAATAATTATTATTTCGTATAAATAATCGCGCGTGAAATAGTAAAAATAAGTAGAATAATCAACGTTTAAGAAGACCACAGTACCGTTTCCCATCTTGTGAATTTTTAACCGGAGCAAATAAAATCCAAACCCGAATGTCAAGTATCCTCGTTCTTCTGTATTTTTAATGACATCGTGAAACTTTCAACATCATCAATATTTTCCTTTCCTATCGTTTCTCCCTCAAACATTTGCGACGCGAAAAAACGAATAAAAGCGTAGAGAATAGCATAAAATTTGTTACTCACAATCTTGTGACATATTAAATAATAACTGATATTGCAGGTGTATTTGTTAGGTGTACGTGTTATTTGCTGATAAAAAAATTAACACAGTTTAAACGATCACATTTCTTTATAGAAATAAATATTTAGTCATTTTAACTGTGTTGCTTTTTCTATCGCCAAATAACATGTAAATACGTAGGTAGTTATTACTAATCAGAAATAAAGAATACATAGATATTACTTACGAAATTCAATTATGACTAAACGGAACATCGAAGAAAAAGCGCACTTACTTTAGAATCATTCTGCAGCTTTCATCCCCAACTCGAAGAAGCCATCAAGTTCTCCTCCGCGATACATTGTTGATCTTTTGAATTATTCAAGAACCGTCCAATCCTCGCGATCAGGATCTTCTTCCAAATCACTATGCAGCTTGTGGAAATTAATATTTTCTTCCAGCAACCACCCCGTTCTCCACAATCACTTCCTATCTATTAAACGTCTTTCTCGAACGATCTTCGAGTATAGTATTTCGATTTCGTTATAAAAATATTGACCTACGACGTTGATATTTTTATCTCTTACTTTCCAACCGTTAACCTGCTCCGCGCAATCGATTCGTCAAGGACGAGCACTCCACGAGATCAACAGCTCCTCTGATAAGATCTTCGGTTCTCGTGTGGGCAGGCTGCAACCTCCGAAAGAATCTAAACGATCATCTCTTCATCCCTTAGTCCACGCCCCGAAACACGTCCTCTCGTCGTTCACCCTTCGTCTCTTGGTTCGTTCGTCTTTCTCTCGCAGCATCCCTCGCGTTCTCCAATGGAAATGCTGGAAACGTGGTGCAGAGCCGCCCCGAACTGCCCGCCATTCTGTCGGTGGCGCGTACAATGGAACACATGATCCGAATTCGCGGATGGGTGGACCATTTTATCGATCATGTGACGTCTCTGGGTCCCCGGACGCGCGTGAAATTTACGATTCCCATAGTGGACGCGAAGTTTTCCCTTTCTTTTCATTATTAATTACACTGGTCAACAGCAAACACATACTCTTTACATAAGCATTCAATTCCCTGTTACGAAAGTCAAAATATGGGCTCTAATTTTTCTGAAACGTAAACTAAACGTGGAAATTTTTTAATATCTGGAAAGGGTTTTGTCGACTTTTATGTGATGCATAACTTTAACACTTTATTTTGAAATCATTTTCATTAATTCTTTTTCAGGAACATTGGGTAATATTTTGTAAATATATTTAGGTTGTCACTCCTGATAATATTTATTATCTCCATTTTTAAATGGAATCGTGTTTCCATTACATTTGTTTTAAATACTGTTAATACTTTTGTGTAAAATATTACTCGATTTTTCATTGTCACTGCTTCTGTACATAGATCAAAATGTTACTTAATGTCTTTCACATATATTCATTTAATAAATCCAGTTTATACGATTTGTTATTGTTTACACGCATGCTATAAATTTCGATACGTTAATATTTATTGAAAGGGAAATTTTTGAACTCGTTTTTAATCCCCTTCGCCATTAAATAATTTTAAGAGCTATTCACGAGGTTCGCCCTTAAACATACTTATTTACGTGTTTCTGCATTCCAAGTTTTATTATTTTCTAAACCAAAAATAAATACTATAAATCGTGAAAAAAATAACGTGACGTAATATTTTGTAAAAGCACGTAACAAAAGGAGCAGAATCTTGCTTGAGACCTAACTTAACATGGGAAGGAGAGAAGATTATTATGTTAGGGGCGCTGGCGCAGATGCTCCTCCTTTAGCACCTGATCCTCTAAGGAAATCCATACTCAGTTGAGCCTCAGTATTGTTCTTGTTAAATTTCTTTCCATTTTTATTGTGCAAAGTGGGTTTAGAAAAAGTGTTACAATAATAAATGGAGCTCTCACACACATTCTAATTTAAATACCAAAGATACATCCCTTCGAATGAAAATAAAATTAAATGAAATGAAACACTATTTTGTTAATCTTAATTTTCATTTTATTTCGACACAGCAATTTATTTTCTACAAATTACACTTCGTTCTTAACTACGTGCGAAGTCTTTCTCGATCCACAGCAACGAATTGAAAGCTGTAACAAAAAATACCACGACAAAAGGAACCCCAAACGAGTCTTTAAACTCGAAGGGGTTGTCTTCGCGATTGGAAACACGAGTCATTCTTGTAATCAGACAAATTTGTTTGGCAGATTGGAAGGCGTGGATAAGAAGTAAAGGGTAAAGAGCCGACTCAAGTAATGGATGTTACGCGTGTTATACAATATGCAACGGCAGCCACGTGGCCCAGATTACATCTTTGTAACGGGAGACGAGACCAGGCAAGCCGCATTCTAATCGACCACTTCCCGATTAATGTTTCT
This sequence comes from Colletes latitarsis, assembly GCF_051014445.1. Classification (NCBI taxonomy): domain Eukaryota; kingdom Metazoa; phylum Arthropoda; class Insecta; order Hymenoptera; family Colletidae; genus Colletes; species Colletes latitarsis. Next base: position 33,800,603 of record NC_135138.1, read on the forward strand.
GGTGGTTACAAGTGTCATGAGATAGTTCACGGTTCGTTACTCTGTCCCCGCCTTTTCGACGCCCATTCTCACCCTGTCGCGTGGCACGCGACTTCGAAGAGTCACAGTCTCTGTAATAGGGTACGAAGACTGATTTTTATCACCTTGTTCCATACGAAATGATTGATGTTTTCAATTTTAACATTAGTTTTGTTCGAGATTAGACGATAACATTTACGAGGTAAAAATTATTTCAATGGAAAGAGCAAATGGGAAACTATATATCTTTAAAACTATTAGAGGATCAACAAAATGTCACGAGGAAAAATTAAACGACATCGAACGATGCATAAACTGAATGTAATTTTATTTCTTTTTACGCATCTATGAATTTAAAAAATGAAATTGCATCCTTTCTTTAAATGGAACTGTATAATTTTGTTTAGACTACTCGATGCAGTTTTTTTAAACACCATAGTAAGAGACAGTACAAATGAACAGTGATACAATGGAATAATTTAGTTAACTTTAAAGTGTTACAATTCTTGAACTATTAGGTTCAGAGCGTAAGTACCTCAATATTTTTTTTAGATTGTATCTCTAATCGTTTTAGAGATATAGCTTTTCCCAGTTGCGTCAGACGCCTGTATATCATTTCGGCAATGAAAAACAATGTGCCATGATGACGTGACGATCAATGTATGTAACAATGAATCCTTGACAGCCTGATGGACAGCAAACGCAAGGTAGCAGCACGAACAAGGCCATCTGGCCAGCTCACATAATCAATATTTCAGTATCTGTTGGTACAGAGATACTCTCTTCATTTTTATCGGTAGAAAAGTCAATAGAAAATAGCTTGCAATTATACGTATGGTTGGGAAATAAATTTAAGATCTTGGGATTTTATGGTCAGACGATTCATCTAAGTGGTCATTTGTGGATTTCTGACCATTTGATCATCACGGGTAACCACTGCTGACCATTAGTGACCAGTAATGACATCTCCTGAGTACAATTTAAACCTCAAACTCTCCTATTTAAGATTATTTAACCATTTGCCTGCTTTTACTTTATTATATTGAATGCTTTCTTATTTTTTACCTAGATACTGCATCGACTCTTATTTACACATCGAATTTTATTACACACTCACAGATAAATACAATAAATTTTTCCATTCCTTAAATACATTCGCAGTTATATAATCCATTTTTCATGGAAATAGCAATTATTATACGTATATAAAAATAGAAAATGGCTGTACAAGAAAGAACTTAAGAATCTCAACAGTATTAAATGAAACAGTTGTTACAGCAGAAGGTTCCTACAGCACAAAACTGCAATTTAAATAAATTAATAACGTAGTACACACAGTTCAGTCATTTACGAGTGACTTGAAATGACAATTAAAATAAAATACAGACAGAAGCTGGAGTCTGGTCCAGTTGCAAAATTATTGTTAAAAAATTTTCCTATCCTGCATCTAATTCCATGTTTGGCCAATACTCGTTCGATCTTCTATCTACCTGCACTACAAACAAATTCCTCATAGTCGTAGCGGAGATGGTCGGATGATCGCACTCGTGGCATTGCTTATAATGACGTTTGATGTTTCGTTTTCCCGATTCTCGACACGTGGTGAAGTTCTTGGACCACCTAGCTCGCCAGGAACGCTTTATTTCCGTTCTGACTTCGAGATTCAGCAGACAGTAAAGCAGAGCCACGAACGAACCCTAGAAAGAAATGAATCCAAAATCTTGGCTTGGAGATTCATAAAATATCAAAACGTTTATGTATCTGACAAGCTATTTTTTATTATTCCTGATAAAGTACTTGAAAGGACGCGAAGAATTGGTCGCAAAAGAGCCAGACAAGTTCCACGCGATCGTCTTTGTAATAAGAGAGGCCTAGGAAAAGCGTGTAATGAGCCCCAAAAAGTGGTACCAGGACTAGGGTGGACTTGGCCCATCTGCTGTATAAAGAAGACGAATTCCACTTTGAAAACGTATTTACGTTTCGGAAAGTATAAACTCACCTATACTGCATTTTCTTGCGTTGCAAATGCACCGAAGTCTTGAACTTGATGAACAGCACTCGCACTATGTTGATGAACAGCAGGAAGTTGAACTGCCAACAGTGATTTGATCATCGATTGATGCAATTTTCCGAGTTGAAATTAGTTCCAAGAAACTTCCAAGTTAAGGTCAAAGACATTAGACACGATTGTGGAGAACTTGAAACTTCAAAGCACTCACCAGGATTGATATCATAATGGGAATTCTTATTAGAAGAAACAAAGAAGGATTCCCATGAGTCGTCCAACAAAGCGTGTCCTCTATCGTTGCACGGATAATTATCCAAGGTACCACCACGAAAACGGGTAATCCTTGTTTAAAAAAAGAAACGAATAGTTCATTTGAATTCGTCAAATTGTTGATAAGCGCAATCTTACCCCAACCCATCAAGATATACAAGTTAATCGCTGCACTGTCAGCAGAAAATGCTAAGATAACGAGATTGTGTAGGTATAAACCCTCCATCAGGATCCAGGAGTAATTGGCAACGATGAAGTACTGCCACGCGCTCGTGATAGTCTTGCAGATCAACGTCTGAAACTAATCGTTTCGGTATCCAGTCAGTTTCAACGTGTCTTCTTCCATTTCATTCAAGGAGTTTCTAACATGCCTACGTTTCGTTGCTTGATAAACGCGTCTTTCCCGTCGACGTAGACGACATCCACGGCGAGTCCAACCCCGTCAACGAAAATCCAGTCTCTGATAAGTGCCATGGACGCTCTCATTATGAACGAGGCAAACAGGTGCATGTGCAGCCTGTTCCTCGGGTTTCTGAGCTTCCTGAACACGAAATTTGAACTCGATATTATGAATCAAGGGTCAACTACAGTAGTCCCTCGTTTAATGACGAGAAATCAGGCCCGCTAAATGCCAATTAAGGAGTAAAATAGCGGTGGGTATAATTTAAAAAAACAAATAAGGAAATATTCCTTGAAAAAGAAATACGAATACCTGAGTAGAGAAAATACGATCATTGTGACAACCAACATGATGAAAGAAGTAGCATATCCGATCTGCGAGACAATTCTGACAATCGGCAACCATTTCTGTAAATGTAGATAGTCAATTGAAGTTGCTTGTATCTCCTTAAATTGTTTATTAGCGAACGCAAATAAGTATACATCCAGCACTGTTTAATATTACGAAAACTCAAGTCGATTAAGGAAGAATGAATTTCTTCTTAGATCTTTGGAAACAAGATGTCGTCCTTACGTCTAACAAAAAGGACTCGAACCTCCCGTAGTCTTGCGAATGCGTAATTTCGATTCCCAAATCCGCAATCGTTTTCAAGAGAGAACGAGTACTGAGATCGTCCGACGATTCGCAGAGGCTGTAATTACTCCATGGGATTTCCGCTGAATTTTTGTACCATTGTCCGTTCGCCAGACAAACCTTGGTGGCCATAGCTGCACCGCGGTTATTCGACTCCAGATTGGTTCTCGAGGATTCCGGATCGAATCCAAATTCGATTCCAGGCGGGCATGGCAAAACCGCCGTCGTCGAAGATTTCGTGTATGGCCAACAAAGCAATCCGTCGAAGTACGGTGGGCAGTGGCATAATGGCACACCGACACTGCCATTTTCTGACGTTACGTTGTGATCTGTTTAAATTTAAATCCGTTCGTCAAGAACACCAACACATCAGTTACACGGGTCAACATACACAGAAACGTTGTATAATTCTTTTAATAATGGATAAATTCATTTGTACGATTATGTTTTCAGTAACACTCTTCTCATTTACTTCTTACCATTAAATCGTCGTTGCAAAAATTCTTTGATTTTCTGTTAAATGCAACAAAAGGTGTTGCAATGGAAAAATGTCCTTTTTTTATTTTTATTACACTTATTGATTCGTGGCAATTTCTCTAATCGGTCAAAATTTATGTCAGACGTAATAATGTCAACACTGCACTTACACTCTGCCAGCAGTCGATCGCATTTTTTCTTTTGCTCCGCAAAGAAACGTTCCACCACTGATGCAACATCAGCTTCTGCTATCGGTTCAATTTCCGTTGCAATCATCGCGATCCTCGTAGCATTCGATATCGCGTATAATTTTTAACGAAGACAAAAAAAACACACTTCGACGTGTCCCGTGGAGATGAGGACAAAAGTTAGAACGCGATATGAATCGGTGAACTCTATTGGCAATATTCGATACGGTAGAAATCGATGCAAAGAGAAAAGCGTTACATTCTCTGAAGAATGGTAGGCAGCACGATCAGACCAATGCGAACCTTCCGAAACCTGGGATTGAAGTGACCCAACTGGTGTGTACGATGGCAAACGAAGTGTTGACAAAATGCCTCGCCCTCCATTTTCCTTCTATTGTGGTCACTCAAGGATAGGTGGGCTGAGTACGAAGTGAAGACAGTCAACCAGGAGTCAGCCAAGGATAGTTCAAGAGATTAGAATAGAGTGATGTAACGATGAAATGTATGATTTTTTAGCAGCAGTAACAAAAAAGTTTATCATAAGATAAATTATAAAAAACCGATTATCTATCTTCTCAAATTTTTTTCTCAAAAGTGGGTAGGATTTCGAGGGCATGTCTAATGACCAAATATGATTGTAATTGACTCAAAAACCTAGAAATAATTTTTTTAGAACGATTTGAAAAATTTTTTTTCGTCGAAAAATTTAGGCACCTACCCCCTGTCGATTTTCCTTAAAAATTCGTTTTTCATTTTTAATAATTTTATTTAACGTTCTACAGAAAAGTTATCTAATACTTTTTTGTAGGTACCTATGAGCTCTACTTCAGAAAAAAGTTTCATTGAAATATATTCACAATTGTAGGAGTTATGGCTGTTTGAAAATTGGACCAGTTTTAGGGAGTTTTTCTCATTTTGCGGGGTCAAGGACCAACTTTTCGGATATTTTTGCTATTTGTACATATTCTCCATCAAAATACGCGTAGTTTGCTTTTTTAAACATGAAAATCGTCCAATCCGTTCAGGAGTTATGACGTTTTAAAGATTCGCACGAAAATTCGGGCAAACATTTCTGGCCAGAAATTATATTTTTGGTAAGGAATTTTTTTCTCGAAAACGCGTAGGAATTCGAGAGTATGTCTATCGACCAAAAATGATTGTAATTGACCCCTGCAACAGAAAATAATTTTTCCAGAGCGATTTGAAATTTTTTTGAAATTTCAGTGAAACATATCAACGGTATGGTCAGACATTATATTTTCGGTAAGTAATTTTTTTCTCGAAAGTGAGTAGAATTTCGGGGGTATGTCTATTGACCAAAAATGATTGTAATTGACCCCCGCAACCGAAAATAATTTTTTTAGGACGATTTGAAAAAATTTATGATAATAATATTATACTTGTACCTGAATTTCATACAATTTAAATTCTTCGTCTATATCATATGGTATTAAAAAAATAATATTGCGTCGATCGATGAGATGCATTAGTATAGTATAATGAAATTACTTACTGTCAATGGTAATACACTGCAGACGACAAATATAGTAAAGTAATCGGTTAGCCACCGTGTGTACCATCCATCAAAAGCTCGATAGCCAATGTATAATCTTAAGTATATTCGCGGTTAATATTGACAAAACTATGTAGGAATAATCGATTATGAAATTGTATTCGCAATAAAGGACTAAACAAACCTGCGAAATTGATCTTTTATAGACGATCTAAATAAAAATATCAAAATTGATAGGAAAATATTAAGAATTAAAAACAATTACAGGAGAATTTCAGAATAATACTTTTTCTATGTTTAAACACATTATACATACATATACATTGTATTTTTTCGTTCAAATATATACAATTATTAACTTGAAAATAATATGAACTTCTTGTATTTAAAACAATACATAATGCTTTAGTTAAACTATTGAAAGAAAGTCTTCAACTTAGATCGAAACGTCGACTTAAATGAAATTGTACATATCGCTTTGAAAATAAAAAAGAAATATTATAATGTCTAATTATAATTATAAAAATAAATCTGGAAACAAAATGCCACTTAATGGAGAGGGGAAGATGTTTTAGGAATTCGTTAAAGAACTTAGACAGTGTTTGTATTCAAAATTCGTTTTATGTTAAACACACCAACCACGCTTTACAACAGATTGTTCCTCGTGGATCGATTCGAGAAATCATCCGCACGCAGTTGAAGTCAGCGCGTTTTTTTGGCAGTCGTAATTGTACCAGTTTTTCGTACAAAATTCCGTCTCTTTTTCATACTTGATTCGCACGATCGAAACGCGATAAACACTGAGTATGACACAACGAATGCATCGGATGATTTTGCGCCACGGATCCAACAGGTCGAGCTTAAAAATCACTTCATTTGTTACAGCCATCGATGTCGGTAAATGTCAGTAAGTACAAGACGATTCGTCGTTTCTCTCGCAAATCTTCGGCTCCCGTTTGATCATTTAGCTACGTGTTATCTCTCGTTTCTGAGCGCCATTTTGCTCCCTACCGTCGAAGTGATTGCGTATTTACAAATCTTCTTAACTTTTGTCGCGATAGGCCATGCGGTATTCTGAAAAGCAAAGGGATAACAGTTCGTGAATGTTTCTCGATTCCAAGATGAACGTTTCCCCTGCTCGAAAACCTAATTGTAAAAGATACCAAGCGTGACTCCAGTTGGTCGATCGACGCTCGATTTTACTGATCCGCGACAATGGCTCTCGGACCTATAAATGCTCTAACTGTATTTTCTGACAATTACAAGCAGAAATGAGAGCGAAAATGCCGCACAAAGTACCTTAAAATTTTCTCATAAAACTTTTGCACCCATTGGTAATATACAAGGTGTTTTATTAACGATGGAACCTGCTTCAACAATGGATTCGCTACTGATAAACGATAAAAATCATATGTGTTATATTTTTGTTATTATTAAGATTTTTTCAACGGAGCCTGTTCTATATTATTTTTAAGAGATCAAACCACCATTTTTGAAGCTGGTTCCGTTAATAATGAAGCACACAGTATATCGTTTCCTTTGTTTTAATGGATATGAGTCTTCGAAGAATCATCGATTCGCTATTGTGAACTGCCTATTACGAACGACATTGCTCTTTTTTGAATTTTTTATGAATTCTACACATAAAATCTAAATCTGGCAGTTTAAACAGAAAAGCTTATGCATGTGGCGTCACTTTCTAGTTTCGGTGTCGTTTGATGAAATGGGTCGTTTGTTCCCTGGTAAAAGAAATGTGTACCAGCAGAATCAAGACGAAGATTTATGCTCTTTTGTTTAATGTCTCTGCAGTTTCATTTGTTTACCGTTTATATAGTGTCTTACCTGACGTCACAACTCTGAGTATCTTTCTTATTTTTTGTTAAACAAATCATCCATCATAGACTACGCTATATTTGTAAACATTACTCTTGATTGAGATTCAGGGTTACGATTCTCCATCGTTAAAATCGATTGTAAATTACGCGTATTTTTTACTTTAAAATGTCTTTTCACACAGATACAACGTTAAAATTGAATGATACAAAATAAAAACGAATGATCATAGTTAAATCACATTATTACGACTTTTATTGAGCATCTTTGTGTTCTAGCATTTCCAAATCTGTATTTAAGCATAAACATCGAAGGTCCAAATATTTTTTGATACCGAATAATATGAATAATGCGTTAAAAAGGAATTCAACAATTCTTAATATGAATTTAAGTTTGTTCATAAGAAATCATCTTCCTTCTTCAGTCTGAATGAGGAGACATTCAGAGTGGTGTCGTTAGGCGTTGCAACCACTGTATAGATACAGAACGCATTAAATTTTTGTCCTAAATATCGAACCTGCAAGGGACTGATGAAATTCTCGGTGTCCATTTCCGAGATAATAGGAACGCGCGCGGTGTTTACATTTCAATCGTAACAACAACGATGCAGCATCACGCGCCACGAGTAGATTACAATTGGAAAGGCACTTCGAACGAAAAGTATGGCATCGAGCTACAACAAGGCGTTTACGCGAGACTCGCGCTCGCAAATCCTCGAATTGACGTTAATTTACCATAGTGTTTTGTCATGGATCGTACGTACAATCAGGAAGTATCGACTAGTCCGCGTCCTTTTCCATGAAAAAGAATAGAAAAAAAGGAGAAAAAAAAATGATGACTGTATTGTGCCTGTGGTTCTTGGCAAACCAGAGAAACGCTCGAAAAGTTCCTTCCGTTCTTTCTTCGTTAAGTAAATCTCCACTAAACTAGATCTCCTTCTAACCCAAACCTTCGTTTCACGCACCAAACGCGAGTTTTCAAGCAATTTAGTCTAACGACTGATTGGATCAATTGCTCTTTCGTGTCTTGACCACTTTTCTCACGAGTATTCCTCGTTTCACCACGTCTCTAGGTCGTCTTACGTTTCCCACGTAATCAACGTTTTGTGGATCGACGTTGTAGCGTTGATAGCCCTACCGGTACATGAACGATTACTTGTTACTCGGAGTTACAGAAACGTTATCGGAGAACTACCGATCTTGGGTGGCTCTGTCGCGTCATGCTCGTCACGATCACAACATACGACGAGCTTGTTTCGTTAGGATCGTTACAGAGTTGCACAGAGTCGATGGTTGATCGTGCCAAATGATCCGAGGATGACAGACGGAATCGCTTTTTGCAACGTGTTCCCCCTACGCGACTGTTGCACTCACGTATACGATTCCAGTTGAATTCAGCGATCAGTTTCGGGCTAACGAACGGTCAGAGACATTTCCCGGGATTCTGAGAACACCATTGGGGCCACATCGCCTCCGTTTTCAGTCCCCGGCTCGTGAGAAGTTCCATGTGAACTGCTAGCCTGGTATACACGTTTTCGTCGGTGGAGTAACCATTGGTTGGCATGTCGCTCCTACACAGAACAAAGATAACATTGCAGTTTAGTTGCCGTTACTATGAAACGATATGTTTATATTCTATACTTTGAAAAGTGTACATTTTTTTTCTCAAAGAATATATAAAAAATTGAAGCCTAGACTAGAGTACACCCTTAAGCCCTTTTCCATAGAAAAGTACGTTCGTTCCAATCCTAGCATCCTTTTGTGAGAGTGAGAATATGATTGAAATCAGATTCGACTGCAGTCTTATGCTTAAAATTTCAAGCTCCATTTACCATAATCTTTCGGCGAGAGCTGATGCCCTAGGCCATAGTCGAGGTCCTAGAGACGCGTCGCCGGTTTGCTCGCTCCAGATCGCCGCTTCTCCGCCAAGAACTAAATTCAAATACTGCTGAGGATAATCCCTCCAGGGACGATGATTGTAGACAGTCTGCCAGGTACGGTACTCGCCGCAGGCGGCTTCCCCGGTTTCTCTCCATCTGCCGAACCCGCAATCCAAGTACCAAGCATCTACGTGCGACAGGATCACCCTGAAACCGTCCTCGAGAAGATCCGGTGTTTCCGGCCAATTGCTTCCACCCCAGGACTGAATAACGTGAATCTTCGGATCGAAGTACATCGTTATGTAAGGCCTCTTGGTCAATGGCGAACTCCAGAGGATCACGGCCTTCGGTGTCTCGTCGCGATTGGCCTTGACCAGCCTCTGCAGCATCTTGGTCTCGAACTCGGCCCACATGGCGTGATGGTCGGTCATGTTCTGCGCCTGCATCGCGGCTGTTATGTTCCCGTACTGAGCCCAGCAGTCGAGGTTCACCTCGTCGCCGCCAAGGTGCACGATATCGCGGATCTCGGTCAGGTCCAACAGCTCTCTGTACAGCCCCTCCAATATTCTGTAGGTGTGTTCGTTGATGGGATTCAACTGTCCGCAATTCGGCTCGCCGCAATACGACGACCATGGCTGCTGATCAACGCAGAGTGCTAGATCCCCGTATCCGTACTCCGTCCCTGAACGAGACGAATTATTGCATGAAGCATTACAGGCGATTCCAAGCGCGTTTTTGAACGACTATCGAGGTCACGATGAAGATAAGTGTATTATACAGCGTGTCCCACGCAACTGGGGAAAGCTACGATATAGGCGATTAAAACGACTACTTTTTTTGATAGATTATTGCACAGTATTATAAATATTAAATAGTAAACAATTTGTACTTGATCTTAGAATCACTCGTGTAAACGATAAAGTGTTTCAGACATTGAACATTATATATCCAGTAAAGAATTTTTTTCTCGAAAGTACGTAGGATTTCGGGGGTATGTCTATTCACCAAAATTGATTAAAATTAGATCCCTTAACCGAAAATAATTTTTTCAAAATGATTTGAAATTTTAGGGTTTTAAGAGATATAATAGATCCTTTCGAGATCAAACAAATGCTGCCTAAAATATATCACCTCTAAAGAAGAGAATTCGTCAGATTGCCTGTTTTAAGTACGTTGTCCAACACAGCCGTACCTGTGTCGATGCTAAATTAACTTATTCAGGAACTATAGACTGCATAATCAATATAGTCAAAAGCAGATTGACGATGGAGCGCACAAAGGTTTTATTGGACGATTGCTACGATCAAAGAACGTTACAGATCACTTTGATCTCGGCCTAGCAGTCAAAGGTTAACGCTTCTGTTTCCGTCTTTTTTTTTATTTTTAACCGTGACTTCAAGTAAAGGTGCTCAACTCACCCCATTGCCATCCGGCGCCAGCGTGCGCAGGAGAATCGATCTCCACGAGCACCCTGATACCCCGGATTCTCGCGTAATCCGCGAGATCCTTGACGTCGTCGGGTGTGTAGATCTGATCTCCGCTATAGGCGCCCCATCTGGCCATTTCGGGGAACTGGGCCGAATCGAAGGGAAAACTTTGCGAGTCCGTGAGGTGCCAGTGGAATGTGTTCAGCTTCGAAGCAGCCATACCATCGATCACGCGTTTAAGTTGTTCGATGGGGAAAAACTGCCTGCCGGTATCGACGAGCAACCCTCTATAAGGAAACACTGGCTTGTCTTCCACGGAAGCGCGAGATAGCACCCTCAAAGCACCCTCTCGGCCAGCGGTTTCGTCCCACCAGATCATCTGCCCGAGCGTTTCCAAACCGTGTCTCGCGCCGAAGTAACTTTTCGCGTTTATTCGTCCTTCTAACATTTTCCCTTTGGCTATCAGCTCCAGAGTGTACGATTCATCCGTCTCCAGACTTGGCCCAACGGGTCGGTCATTTCCAGCGCTAATGTATATCACGAAACTGTCCACTCCGGACCTGCTCTTCGCGTTCGGTACTTTTACCAAACTCCTGACGTTCCCTGCAACGAATAGATCGTGTCACGTTTTACAGAAATGGCTTTTCTTGTCATCGACGTATCGCAATCTTTGGTCGAAACATTGTAATTTACTTTTATCTCAAGAATAAACGTTTCATTTCAACCCCTTTCATAGTAATAATCCTTCTTATAAAACTGAATGAGAAAGTACTAAGTAAAGTGTAAGTTTGGTATAAAATGTAGATTTAGGTCTCCGTTATATCTAGTCTCTAAGTTAAGTGTAGGATCATAGTCGATGTATTATAGATGAGATTTATATCTGAGTTAGAAATTAGGTTTGGATTAGATTCGTGACCTAGGTATAAGTAAATTCTTTCAACAATTCGTGTCATGAATGTGACAGACTTTTAAAGTGTTAAACGACATGCTAGTCCTTGAAAACCAATAGTGTCAAATTTAATAATAGTTTGCAATTCATATACATTTTTTAACATTTTCCTTTAAAAAATAAATCTTAAGACGAATTTTAAGCTTGTAGCAGTAAACGTGTCAATGGATTTTATTAAAACGAGGCTTCTTATCACTGTTTGATTCTCACCGATGAAGATGTCCTTAGCGTGCTCCAACAGGTTCTTCGTTTCCTGATCGGCTGTGTTGACGGTGACGATCTCTATCTGTTGATGATGTATGATGACGCTTTCTTCGCCTAGGAGGACGCTGCCGGTGGGTCTGGGCCAAAGCAGTCGACTATTTCCACCGCACAGGGCGATGCAACTTGCCAAAGATGTCCGCGAGGATCTCACTGCTCTCCTCTCGCATCGTCCAGCTACGCACGCCCACGACCACGGGCTCTGAAACGTCCTGCGATCCGCCAAGAAAATATAAATATTTCCCGATCCCCAACCGACGCTCTGCATCGCCAGTAATCGGTAATCTTACGGAAACGTGCCACGCGTGCACCGAGTTCACCGCGACGATAAAGGGTACTATAGTCGGATTAAACTCAATTTGTCGCCCAAGGCCATTTCCTCCACTTCGAACCACGTCAGACGCTAACGTAAATGTCCCAGTGGTTGGACGATTAACACTTTCGATGACGCCTCCCACTCTGAACTTTTCGTTCATGGCATTTGTTATTCTTTTGTTACTAATCGATTAAGATTACTATATTCTTTCGATTTTCTCGTGTTTTCAAAATTTTGGTCGTTCCATTTTACGAGAGTTCATTATTTTATAAATTCTATAATTACTGTTTAGGCAAGCGGAATTTATCTGATAGGGGCAAACGAAAGTATAACAGAGTAATATAAAAATATTAAATTATCAAATCCTTTTCCTTTCGTTGATCTTATCTGTGCAGCTACGACGATAATTGATTGAAATAAGACAGGAGCTTAAAAAGACAAATTGATTTTGATCCGACTATAGTTCTTCACTTTTCTATATAGTATCGACGAGCCGAGAAAATCGAAATGAGGATGAATATAAAAATACAGGTAGTTTGTATATTATTGTTTGCCAATTAATACTGTCTTACTGTATCAATTTTGAGAATGTTTCTGAGATCTGTCGCACGTTCGAATTCGAAATAAGTAACGGGTACTAACCTCAAGAACCCGGACTCTGATCCTTGATTCGAGTCTCAAGAACATCGATGTTCTCTTTGATCTTCTTTTCATCTAATATTTTCATTTCTTTGACGTCACGTTTCGGTGATTTACAGCGAAAATTTAGTAACATACGCGAGGAAGAGATATAGAGGATGACATACAAAAGCTGTGCACAAAACGTAATAAAAATATATACATAATGAACATACGTGGCGAATTGAATGTAAGTTATTGGTGTACTTAAAAGGAAGCGCGCGCTAAAAAGGATGTAGAGCTAATATACTGAATGCTTGATGAAGAAAGAATACATTGAGTGACTATAGAATAATCTGTTGCCAGACTATATTATATATTGCAAGAAGAAAGGTGAAAAAATTAGAAAGACCAGAAAAGAATCCTTTGGAAAATTACAATCCGATTGATATACCAAAGACGTTAATTATGAATGAAGCACTACATCTACCGTTCTAATTTTAACGACAGCTTACTTTCTATTCGGCAAGGAATATCGACGTTTGATGGAGCTTTAATATAAACGTCGACTGCGAAGACCAGATACACAAGTTTAGACGGATGAAACGATTGAAATAGTTCTCGGAAGATGGGAAATAGAACGAGAACGCAGAAGAGAATCAAACTGATAGTGGCTTGTAGGAAACAACGAGAAACACACGCTATTGCTGAACAGATAAAATCAGGCTAATAAATATTCATGCGACGCATCAGTTATTCTCAATTAACGCTCTACAATATCAGAGTGAACGATCCTAGATTTGCAAGTACTAATAGCAGCCTCGTTACACTCTAGCAATATTCAATAAATTCTAAGTCATTTCCCGGGTTTAAAAGTCGCTCGTTAGGCTCGTCGTGTTTCGTTAATTATACATATAATCACAGCAGAGTCGCGATTCCTTGAAATATTATATCTCGAATAGATACAGGCTGAGGTAACTTATCGAGCGAGTTTCAGGCGTGACTTTTGCTCGACAAACGGAGAAATTAAAAATTATAAACATCGATACTCGATCAAACGAATCTCTGTGGAATTTCTGATTGAGACATTTTTTGGAGGTCCAATCTTCTTAGTCATTTGGGGACGACGAGACACTTCGACGATTTCTCATCGTATTGGCTTTGATTTGCCGGATGTTAATGGCATACACGCTGCTCTTGAGCACCCCACTATCAAGGGAGCGTCCATCGTAAATGTTATATCGGACTCAAGCTTGGAAATACCCTGCCCTCATTTGCAGGGAATCATTGGACAAATTGGGTCTAACCTTACGGGAAGCGACTCATTTAGTCAGTCCTGCACGTCGCTGGAACGTCTAGCAGGAACCACGAGGAGGTAAATCCCGTGCAGGTTGCCAAAGACGAAGCCATTTGCCGTTAAACTCCACGGCAACACCGTAATCGAGATCAATAGCAGTTGAAAGGAGAAGAAAATCGGAGAAATACAATTTCAATCTCCACCACCAACAAATAGGGTAGTCAAAATATTATAATTCTTATTTTATTTAAACGCAAAGGTCCCAATAGTGCCCGTACATATTCACGAACGAAACGTACACAGGTAGATTAATCTAAAAGAAGTTTGACGACTTCCGAATTACGACAAATTAACCTGGAAGGATTCTAATCAGGTACAGTGTGCATTCGCAGTAATGCATACGCGATTTATAGAATCAGATAATACCCATGAGCTGGTGCAACGCTATGGACAGAAAGACCGTGCGAATCTAATTGGTCTCGAGGGATCATAAAAGTTGGTTAAGCCCAGAAAGTGGAAACACTTTGTATCGTCACTAATTATTTTATAAAGAAAAACCAAGTCCACGATAGCTCTCACAGTGCATACCAAAGGGTGCACACGGTCTCAACGTAATGGTATTACAATCATGATCTAAAAAAGACACGATACCATGGCTGGTAGCGTGTAAATTTTAATTTTGCAATTAACGCAGAAATTCTGATGCTCAGCGGCCATCTACACTTGTACGTCCTGAACAATCTAAATTTATGTGCATCTAACGCACTGAATATCCACCATCCAACTGTTAATTCGACTCGACTAAAAGTCAGATCTATCTAAATCGCTAGACGTTAGTATATTCGACCAATAAATCAGAGATCATCGCGCAACGTTCAGACAACGACGGTACTGTGGCCTATCGTGAGCGGGCTACTATTTAGCATAAATCATGCCTTGTTCATTCGCTGTCGTCGATCGACTAACGTTCGATCGAAAACCAAGGCCAGATTGCTCGAGAAAGACAGAGAAGGAGTGAACATGCAGAGGATCCATGGATCAAGCAGACGTCGAACTGGGCTCTAGTCGAGTTCAAAAGCGAATGCGAGATATCTTCCTTCCAGGGGAAAGAAATCGCGGATTGAGAGGGTGGGGGGGGGGGGGGGCGATTGTGTGCGGAAATTTCAGGGACAAAGAAAGCTTTAGCAAGTATGGGTTCGCCCCTCGGCGAGGGAGACGTTACCTAGGCTCTTCCAGATACTCGTAGAGCCGTTCCTCCGGTCTCTTCGTGCTTTCATTACCGACCAGGAAAGTAACCAAGCCTCGTTGCAACTCCTTCAGTCTTTGATGCGCACCGAGTCATCGGAAGTGCGAGGTAATTAACAAAAAATGAAAAAGAAAAACAGAAAGATGCGGTAACAAAAGTGTCAATATGTGTGTAAATAAATAAGTGATCGCGAGTTAAACGCGAGAATCGGGATGGGGAGGGTGTAATAATGGAGCGAGAACGACTGAACTGATATGAGTAATGAACCGTCTCACGCACGTGATCGTTGGAATATCGAACCACGCGTTCCTTCGATCGATTCTTCACGATCGTGACTCGATTAAACGCCGACGATAACGCGAAGGAGTGGAGGTTTAATAGGCGACAACAAGATAGATTATCGACTCATATGGCTCCACGCGAATGATAATGATGCACTCACCGTCGGGATGAGAACGGCTGAAGCGAAACAAGAGGTGGAGCGTGTGCGTACATGGCGATAAGCAGGACCCCAGTCATCAGGACTAGGAAGAGGAGAATCTTCCTCATCCATCCGCTGGGCACGCTACCCACCATCCTGGCGAGTCTGAAACAATAGAATATATTTTCAATATTAATTAAATGAAATTAAACATCAGTGCGTTTGTAATTTCCTTATAACTTCTATCTTTATTCGTAACTCTCGATGGCTCCTTTTCAAACTAACCCTTGTGTTGGCGATCGAACTTTTAAACAGAACGACTTAAACGATTCGTGCAAGAAAATTGTATGGAACTACAACGAAGAGCAAAATTGAATCGATAAAAGAGTTTCTTTGAAAACTAAAAATTTTTCAAGGTTTGTGATAACGCTATACTTAAACAGATACACTTTATCGCTTGATAACAAGTATTATATTGCACAAATTTATAAGCAATCGTTTATTGAAACGATTTTTATTCGTAATTTTTATTTAGAATTCCACTCCTGTCTCAAAAGCTGCTCTCTTGAACTTCAAAACGAAGCTTAAAACGTTTAATCACCAGCGCCTGTTGTACGTTCTTGCGTAGAAATTTATTTTGGTCGTTAGAATCTGTATATTCGAATGAAATTTGATAAAGCACTCGTGCTAATTGATTTGTCTCTTCATGGTTACCTTGTATATGTTTATAACAATTAGGAATAGTTTATAAACCATGTTGTTAGGATCCCTAGAAAGCTCTAAGTATGAGGTGTATCTATGCTCTGATTATTGATGGGCAGTAAAGTAGAACACTTTATATTATTCAGTACTTAGTTACAGTAATTTCGAGATAACAAAATGAACTTTTTAATAGTGGCTGATACTTCTGTAAAGTATCTTAAAAATAAAAATTCTGTACTGATCAGTAAATATTAATAGCGAATAATAAACAGTATGTTCGAAGAAGGAATTTTTTATAACTAAAGTGAATTTGCTTAAGGAGGGTATTCTAATATACAGGGTCAAAACGTCGAAATCAATAAAAACGTTCAAACTATTATTAAAAACTTGGCTGCACTTCAAAAACGTGTTTAAAAATTGTTTGCAACGAAAGAGTTCCAATATTCGTAAAATTTTAAATAACACTATTGTAATATTTCTATTTTTCACTATACTACATAAACAAACGTCGGAAATATTTCGTGTTAAGAGCAGAAAAACTTATTTGAATTAAAAATTAATTCAAATAATGAATTTTCTCCAATATTTAGACGAATAAAATTCACAAAATATATATTATCCCTACCAAAAAAGGGCATAAATTTTCTACGACTACCATTTTCCAAGCACCATTCGTGAGTGTCAAGAACGAAGCCATCCTACTGCAAATCCTCGTAAATCTGCTTACGTTCAAAACAGGATAGACTTAATGCGGATTTGAACTTTATCTTGTGCTAAGCATTAAACAGTATTAACAAGCTGACAACATACCACGAATATGACAAATTTATTTAACCCTAATGCTCGGTGGTCGCGAGCAACGATAAAATAAAAAATATCACAAGAGAAAAATTGTTTTGTGGGTGTTACCTTTCGACATAGTTGAAGAGAAAGGCGTCGAATTGGATGGTATTACTCGATCGAGGTGGAAACAGGTAACCATGTCTCGAACCTACAGGCATCGACCACAGACGAGAGGCGACCTGTTCCGTAGTTTGGCTCTGACCAACCAAGACTAACTCGCCTCTGCTACTATTGCGTATCGAAAGACTGAAGTTTTCGTGTTAACGAACAACCGTCGGCCGCGAATCGATTGGGACAACCTATACGATAAATTGACTCGAAGGACAAGCGGAAGTTTCGCGGTAATTTTATGCAGACACGATCGTCGCGACGCATAGCGTTTCGTTAGGGTAAAAAGGGATGAAAATTTCAACGGAAAAAGTGCATGGCGCCTCGTCGAATATTTTAAACAAATTAAATGTGTTTATAAAATCGAATATCTCGAGTCGAGTATCCCTAGAAGCTCGAAAAGCATTCGAGTAATTCGACTTTGTTTATTCGTTTCAACGAAACTATACGTAAACAAATGAAAACGCGAAATGTAGTTAATATAACAGATATTTAGGACCAATTGCGATCACTATTGACTAAACGATCAAGAGAGATGAATAATGTATGATCATAAAGCATGTTACATGAAAAATGGGAATACGTATCGATCACTGTGTTGGGGTATAATTTTACAGTATTAAGAGCTATTCTGCTATCTGATTTACAATTCTATAACGTGAATATACAACTGATAAAAAACACGATGCATAACATTCGTTTAATTATTCCTTCAATTTAGTTACGTAATATATTAATAAAAGAATTTGGTTGCTTGAAAAATACAAGTCAGAACAATTGCTAAAATGCTAAATTTATTTTCGTTCTTTTAATGTACTAATAAAGCACACATTTAGTGAACTTATTTACTAATAATACATTCGAGAAAAGGGATGAAAACACTACAATTTACATGCTACATTTTAATAAAGTTTTTATCCTTAATTTGTTCAACTTTGGATAGCAATTATTTCTTGTACAAATTTCAGTCAACTCGTAAATATTTAGAAGGGGTTGCGAATCTCGACGATTTTTTCTCGTTGTATTATTTTTATTTTTAAACGACCATCTAGCCAAAAAACGCGAATTATTTCCGTAACCACCGTATTGCACGACACGCCTTAAGGGGTCGCGAGACCTAATTGTACGAAAGCATCGTACCCCACCGTGAGTCACGTAACGCGTGTCTCACGAGCTCCGCCATGTATCGCGATAACAAGCCGTCTGCCTCAAACAAAAAGCTTTTCTAAATTTCTTATTTGAAAATGTTCGCGTGGCCACTATTACCATTAACTACCGGAAAAAGTTTGCGTGGTTTTCTACCCGAATTGAGTTCAAAGCGATCTTCTATTATTTATAGGAATGAAAAGTTTTCTATCTATAGTACGAACCTCTATTTTTACGACAAACGTAGAAATAAGCATTTAAAAAAAAACAATCGTTACATCAAAATAGACTTTTACATAAGTGATAAGTAATTTTGAGAATTGATTTTGTTAATTTCTTAGTGGCATAAAACATAAAATGACAGTTGTCAAAAGACTACCTCCAAATTTCATTTGTGTCTCATTGTTTAGACGAACCCATTCGCAAGAAAGGCACGCAAGAAAATTGGGAAAATGGATTATTTTCACAAATAAAAATGACTTTGAACACACTGTGTGACATCAACAAAATTGTCTATTATCTCGTGAGGTATGTAATTATCAAATGAAACGAATGTGCCATTTGCAAAGTGGAAGGCGGGAGATTTGAATCGTGAAAAAGTCTCCTACGTTTACAACCTGATATTATGTTTTAACAAAAGCTTTTCCCCTGTTCGTGTGCTCACGTACGGTTGTGGCAGTGTTTGAGAAAGGCAAAATTTCTAGAATTTGTTTGCAGAAAAGCGAGTGTGGCAACCTTAGTCACGGCAGAATGGTCTAGTCCAACCCTTTCAGCCAGGGTAGTTGCACCTTGGCCCTGTTCGTCCCGCTTCGTCCTAGTTCCACGTCAGTCGTCGGCGTCCTCCCGCCTCGTCCTGCCGCGCGAGGCGTCGCGACGCTTCGCGGCGTGCGCCGCTGGTAATGTCGCGTCGACTGGAATCGCGTGGCGTAGCCAGGCAACGCGCATAATATGACCGGCCGTAATAGTTTCAAACGAAACGGTTGCGGGAGCGGATCGGGGAATTTGAGGATTTTCGCGTCGCTATTAGATCCCTTCCGTGGAAGCTACGCGATTTTCCGGGCCGATTTTTCCGTCGCCGCGATCGAACGATCGACGGAAAAACGAATGGAGCCTCGCGATACCAGTGGAACGTAGAAAAAAAAAAGAAAGAAAATCGTGGAAACGCTCGTACGTATGCACTCACCGCCCGCCCACTATAAATAATGCTGCATTTTCATTTGCATCGTGACACGGTTCGAAAAACGTACTTCGTTCGTGAAACGTGAAACGCGTAATATACCCGGTAATTACGAAAGTGCCCTATGTCGATGATCTTTAATATAGTTTCCATTTCATATTAGTATAATGTAGATCGATGCAGGATAAGCAACGAATTCGATTTCGTCGGATTTTTTCTATTTAAATCTATGTTGCGTCGAGATTTGTGTATCTGTTAAGGCTCGTCCGCAATCATCGCGATCAGAATTCTAACGGGTGATCTAAACGAGAAGGTCCGAGAGTTTAGAGGTGTATTGTTAAGAAATGAATCAAAGTGTTCTGATAAACAATCTTAATTGGGCACAGAAATACTTTCCGCGTTTCGAAATCCGCGGTAAGGCTAATCGACTACTGCAATTAACAATTTCCGGGAAACGTCTGAAGCCATTTTTACAGCGTTGGAAGCACGTTGATTGTTCGAAATTACTAATTGAGAGAAGTTGTTTGGTCTTTTCTTTGCTGTAAGTATGTAAGGTAACATGGCAGAGCGTTTGTATGCTTGTTATTATTGAATATATTTTTATATATTATCCTTTGGATCACCTTGTACAATATGAATGACACGAAAGAAGATACTGAGTATCAAGGATGAAAGGAATACTATACAGTTATAAATAATTAGGGAATCACCTACTCACGTGACCTCGTCGCTCAATAAAATGTCCAATACTTTCCAAACTTCAGCAAACTGTACATAAGTTAAACATTCGGCTAACAATTACTGTACTAAATATATAGGTATTTTTGACACTGATATTTGATTCGTCCTTTTGAATTGTCCAAACATCGTATCCTCTAATTGCGTACTAAATATCTTGTTCGTACAGATTGTTAGAGTTCAGAATACTAACTGCACCGAAGTAATTATTTTAAACAATGTGCTTAAGTGAAGTCAATTACGTCGTGATTATATTGATAGAAACCGACATGGGAAATATCTTCGATTGTTCGGAGTGGAAACAAAAAAGATATAAACAATCAAGGATTAAAAATTACGAAGGAAATATTTGCGTGTGCACGAACATTGTATATTTAACATTGATAACGATGGGTTGCCAACTTCCATAACATTTGCTATCAGGTTAAAAGTTTCGTCGATTGAGTAGGCTCGGCACAAATCGATCGTGTACTCGCGAAGGCCGAAACAAATGGCGCAAGAACTATAGAGGAGCGCTTTTCGCTTAATCATCTACCATGCACACCACGAACGCAATAGTTTTTCTACCTTTTCGATAAATATTTTCAAAGTTTATCCATATTTTGTAAACCTGAAATTTTTAACACAACGAGTTGCCTATAATTTTTACATTCTCGTACGTTTTTTGAATTCAGAGTCAATTTCCAGGTATATTTATTCGAGATGGTTTTCTATTTTATGAACGAAAATGCAAAACTTGTTAGAATAAAAAAGGGAATTTATTTACTAGAAAAACGTAAATCGATTTGACTAGACAAGCGCTAAGTTTTTATTTTAAAATCAATATTTATGAAACAATGAATTATTAAGAATGAATTGAAGTATTTTTGATACTGATATATTGTTATTGTACAAATCTGATGCTATCTCGTGTCATGCAAATTATTGATTTTTCATGCGACTTGTACTGGACTAATTACATAAAAAGTTAGAAATACATGCACGTCAGAATAATTAAATTTAAAATATTACTCCAATTAGAATTGCAAGGATTAAAAGATTACGTATACAATTATGTATGCACAAACAATTTTCTATTTCGCAATCTTTCGACTATGAGGGAATGAACGAACACTATGGGAATTGGAATGCAATACTCTAGTAGTATTTTAGGGTTAAATATATTTCAGGAAATATTAGAAAATGAATGTTGCGTACAGAAAATATTAGAAAGTAAATATACTTTGCTGTAAATATTAGAAAACAGGCATTTTCGATTAAAACCATTAGAAAATGATTACTTACGTAATAAATATTTCAAAGTAGCGGAGTGCGCTCGAAAAGGGATATCGTATACAGAAAATACTACGAAATTCAGAAAGCAATGAAAAGCTAATAATGAATGAAATCCTGATAACATTGTTCAGTTGCTATTTTAATACCATGTCAAGGAGTTAGTAATGTATGCTAGGATTCAAGATCGTTTCCCACTGAAGACATGAGAATGAAACTAGAACGTACAGCGTATTTTAATATCCATGAAATTCTTTGCATTCATCCGAAGCCTCCATTCACTTTGCGCCAATAGAAATTTCTTCTGTCGCACGGTGTACGCGTCTGTATCAGTTTTCCTCGAGTCAGCTACATTCATTCGCGTTGCATATTATGTCTACTTTATTCCAACGATTCTCCAATGAATTTCAATTTCCAATTTCTTTCTTAATTTGTATTAAATAGCATCCTCTGGAATTACACGGAGAAAATTAGTTTTCTAAAAATATAGAAGACCCGTTTGTTTCGCGACGTTTTAAACGCGTTGGCTTCGTTAATGTTTCGAAATGCTAGTTGACAGGCGACCTGCTGAAAACGCGTATTCCCGTTATCGAAATCAATTCGCATGCAACTCGTTATTTGTGGCAAATGACAGTCATTATATTCAATCTAGGAGAATTCGTGTCACGGAAAACGAACATCGCGCTCAAATCCCCCTAGAATTTTAATAATGCATTAACGGTATATTTATTACAGACAATACTGTTGTATTTGACTTTAAAATATTCATTAAACTGCGAGGGGTTAGGTTGTAAAACAGTCTTGATCGTGGAAACTTGTTTCTCACACTTCTTGATTTGATGCAATTCTTGTACGTAATCTCTTTTTTTTAACATAAAACAACAGTGAGCATTCATTATGCATTCACTCGTTCATTAACTGTACGAGAAATATAAATTTGAATAATAATCGTGCGACTTTAACACTAGAACTATCGACAATTATGATGCATTTATTTGTACCAAAGAAATTACGATAAGTACTCGAGGAAATGTACAATACAATGGAAATAAATGTTTATTCATTCTCTTATCGGAAACTACGGTAAATTTTTATTAGAAATTACGAAAATTTTGACCACTTCAAGTAGTTCTAGTGAGTAGATCCAGAATTCTCATTTGTTTAACGGAGTCAAACATTTCTGAAACTTTGTATCGTTGAATTTCGCGATGATCAAATTATGAGAATGCGTTGGTTATTTTTAAACGAAACAGGCATTAAGAGGGAATGTTCTTTCTCTGTCTTTTTGCTCGAATATCAGAAAGAAATGCTGAGTAATAGCGTCGAGGACACGAGAACAGGGATCAAAGGCTAAAAACGAAAATTAAAATTCTGCAGGTAGAGGCATGCGACCGAAACGAGCATTTCGATCGTGGAAACCCTGGGGGATTGAAGGTCGAATAATTCCATGCAAATTCACTGAGGAGGCGTCCAGGATAGCACCAATATAGAACACGGTGTGCTTCTTGCAACGTTTGAAAATGTCCCCTGACTCGCATCTACGGAACAAGAGGTAAGGGGTGACTTCGCACGAGCTTTAAGGTTGAATTCCCTGTAAAGGACGTGATCGATAAACTACGAGTCGTCTAGAAAAGGTCCCCGATGCTATTTTTCCGAGTCGTCCCCAATGCTCTACGAACACTTCGACATTAACGCGAGAATTGCAGTCTTCAAAACTTCAGATCCTCATTAAGGCTCAGGATTATTCGAATAATTAGTTACTTGAATATTTTATAAATATCAAAATATTAGAAATAAGCTCCCAATACTTAAATGCATGGATATCCTTATTGGAATATTATTATTTAAATAAGGAAGTATCTATTTGCACAATTTAAACAATGCAGGTACTGGTTAGGTAATTAGATATTCGAGCATGTTATAGAGGACGTGAAAGAATGATTTCATGGCCACTGTCTATGGTTTAGAATTTCGTCCTGTATAATATACTTTGAAATCATCGAGATCTGTCTATGCATGTCTCTTTTATATGTAAAAATATAGTCACTTGAACTCGACGTGTGATCTTAAGTCACGCCCCGGTAGGATTAGGGTCGAAAAGGTTTAGAAGCTCTAACTTGGAGCATAGTGGTTAACTGTAGATACGTCAAGTGAATGGAACCGAGTAACTTCCGGACGATCACTGAGCATGCTGAAAATGAAAATTGCAGGACTACGTTCCGGAAGACGCTGCCGGTGCTGGCTGCGGTTGAGGTCGGTTCTTCGAACAAACGGAACGCAACGAACGAGGACGTGGCCATTTTGCCAGGATATAATGTCACAACGACAGCAAGCGGCGCGGCTAGTAAGACGAACCACTTTGATACGGATTTACATGGGAATGTTAACATTCTTCTCGGTGGGTGAGTAACCACAATTCGTATCCGCAAGAGTTGGAGAAATTTCATTTTCGAGTACGGAATGAAAACGTTTGGTTTGTAAACTAGGATTTATCTGGACGTTAATAGATTCTAATTTGCAAACGAATTTATAAAAGTTTATTTTCAATTTGAATGCTCACGACGTGGTGAGTCCGTTCGAAACCGATTCTAACTGTAAAAGATTAAGAGTCTTTCTGTATTTGCTGCACAGGAAGAGACATCAAACGCGATGTTTCTTTCCTTAATTACATTCCATGGAATTTCCTTACAGACCTTTCGGGCGAAGTAAAGAAAAGATAATATCCGGTAAGATGTTTAGCCTTCTTTCCGTACCATAGACCGTGTTTACAGAGTAAAGATCAGTGCCTCTCAAACTCGATTAGTATAAGAGGCTGGTTTGAAGCAGCAGATCTTTTGAAACTTCCCTAACTTGCCGCGCCTTGAATGTAAAAGAATAATATAAAGATGCTTCCGGTGCAAGTAACGCAACGTAGATCGAAATTGCGTTAAGAAACAAGAGAATATAACAACAAAGAAACATATTGCATGAAAAATCATTATATAAAAGAATTTGCAGACTCTTTAGATAAATTTGGAAAATTAAAAATTCTGCAACAACGATTCATCGAGCTAAGAGATTTTAAATCGAATCATTCTCTGAGATTTGAGATCTTTGGTGACATTTGTAAACACAAAAAGACCGAATAGAATGGGAAGCGAGCCCGTCACCGCAATAATCACAGGAATAACTGTATTACGGTGATTAACCGTAATCACTTAATGCACACAAAGTCGCAAACAACGACTACTGATCGTTGGTTTGCCCGTTTCCGCGTTAATCTCGAAGCGCAAGAATTACCTGGACAAACTATAAATCCGTCGGCACATTCTTTCCTTTCCGCGAAATTCCCTGAGGCCACACCATCTTTTTGAACTCCACATTTCGTAAGGGAGCGCTCAACGAACAGGATGATACGTTTCCGCAAACGGTACGATACTGAAAACAACGTTTAAAAAGAAAGTCAAATTTAAACGCTCGAAACCGCACACTTCTTTGAATACAAGCCTCAAATTCTTCATTTCTTTTCAACGCAGTCGAAGTCACTTTGTTTTTTCAAATTATACATTTCATTTTGAAAGGTTCTACAAACAGGATTATATTATTCTCGCCAAAGTGTCGGGAAAAATGTTTAATCAAAAAAGAAATTTTATCCCATCGTTTAAAAATGCACAGTTTGTAACAGAAAGTTCAACATGTAGAATACTATTTGTCCCCCAAAAACAATACAATATTGCAAACTGTATTAAAAAAATATTTGATATATAGTTTCAACATTGCACGTTCCTAATGATTCGACTGCGTTTTCCCCCGGGAACAAGCCATACAAATTTTTTCTCTCGACAGTCTCGAAGTCGTTGCAGTCGATTAGAATGCACATTTTTTAGCGAGGAAGGTTTCGAAGAATAGAACATTTTTTTTTATCAGAGCATATAAAATTGTTTCACTTTTCCACGAGCGTCAGTTGAAAGAGCGTTAAGTAGAACCGGTAAATAACGGTGAACTTTTCAATTTACTATGACTTACTCTGCACACGTAGTAAAAGTAGCGCGTATCACGTTTTATAGCTTGATAATACTGCAGACTGAGTCTTAATACATATTATGTAGAACGTCTTGGGACGTGGTTGTCGCGCGCTAAATATACGCCTGGTCGACGTTCTCTCACTTATGCTCTACATCTCTGTGGTGAACTCTGTTTTTCAGAGCGATGCTCAGCGGCGTGATTATGGTTGTGGCCCTTATGTGTTATTGCTGTCACAAGAGCATACGAAAGAACCGACCGCAAGAGTATCCACAGTACTGGAGAACAGAACCGGACGTCCACAGTCTCGAGGTTTTCACTACAGAAGCACACACAGCTGTGAGTGATTTTTATTAACGAACGACAATTTACGCATCGTAGCCACTAATCGTTCACTCTTCATTTTTTTTCCTCCGCTCGAAACGCAGTGATTTTCAACGAGACGACGATCGACTAACGATAAGTACACAGAACGCAGAAAGTACTGACTGCACAAGACGCTACACCCCCACTACAAATTACGAAACAACACTATATAGAAACTCGCCTTCTTGAAAGAGTGTCTGCGTGGATTTTAAATTCCCATTTTTCAAATATAACGGCGGACGACGAATAGTATGGAGGCGATATGGTGGGGGCAGCTCCGCCCAATGACCTTCAACGGCCAATATTTTCTGCCACTAACTATACTTTCTAGGGATCGGGGCTATTCGAACAATGGAACTTTCTTTTCGAGTATTTATCAGGTGAACGAAGTGAACAAAGTTTTAAATGTTAAAATTCATTGGTAACTACTTAGGACCAACTATCCTTTTCTTTAAATCCAGAAAAATAAACACGATTGATACACGTTTAGTATAAATCACGCGAAACCTGTTTGGTAACAGTTCATCCGACAGATATCAATTTCTCTGGTTCGTCGCGTATTAAATGCAAAATATTCACAGCGTACGAATCCAACAACACACGACAAAACTGGCTGGCCTTATGTGCACAACAGCGCTATCAGTTGCGGTGAAATCGTTTGCGGTTTCAGGTAAAATTAGTAAGACCCGCGATTGGAGAGCCTCCTTTCACACATTGCGCGGGCTTGGCATATTTCTTACCGATCGAAGAGGCGTTCCAGTTTCTTCTAAGGATATCTGTAGACTAGCACGTGGCCATATGTTCGAGAAAACTTCGGCATTTAACGTCTTAGTTAAATATTTATTTGAAACTATTATCGTTTTACAAAGTCTGTAGGATTAAATGACTAAGTGTTTTATCAAATTATCAAAGTCTAAACCATCAACATCCGAACAATCGATCTGAGTAATCAGTATGTAGGTATTGAACCTTCGGACGATCAATATCTCAGTGATAAATATAAAAATATTCAATGTCTATCACTTATGCACTCGTGTATCAGCAGTGGTGCGTTATACTATAAACAGCAAAGAGTTATTTTAGTATTTTATTTGAGGAACTTAGTCATTATTTATTTGAAATTATCTGTTCTAGATACAGAATCAATATGGAAGCGTATTCTATCGGAAGAAAATGTGTTGCAATGAAAGTTAAGGCGATCCACAGTAATTTTGTTGCACGATCCACGTATCAGAGTAATTGTTTATTTTTCGGTTAACAGATAAGAGTGGGTAAATGTTGCGTAGCCGGTTCTTGAAATAACAACTTGAACCTGTTTCGAGAAATTATTTCAAATGTTCTTTTTATAAAATTCACCTGTAATTGATAGCAGATACAGAAAACCTGTAGATTTCTTCATTTTGTATTTCCAAGTTCCAACAATGTTATTCCTTTCAATTTTTAACAAATATTTTCAATGGGCTAGATTGCAATTTCGTACTCTTCTAATACTCCCTTTTAATAGCTCGACTTAAGGCATACAATTCACTACAGTAAACTGTTTTTGTTTTGTTGTCCGAATAACACGAGAGTAAAATAATAATACAAAATTAAAATGACCATCATTAGATAGAAACTCATAATAGTGCTTCTAATATAGGCCATTTCTTCTGTTTCTAAACAGAGTTTCCAAATTCTATACTGCGTCCCCAAGAAGGTATAACGCGCCACTGTGCATCAACTATTTACTGCACCCAACCACGACTAAAAGTGCCCTTTAATCTCGCCAGTGACGTTCTTCTGCCCCTAGTGCTGCGAAAGACAATCAGCCACGGAAGGAAACCAAGAGGAGGGCACGTACGGGGCTCCTTCGTGTCCAGTGAGCCCTAGCTCGGGACCCGGTCCACCCCCAACCTACGACAGTTTGATATTCGATCCTCGGAGTTTACCCGCCAGCATAGAGAAAAAGTCGGAGGGTCCTGACACGCCCAGAACCATCATTCCTTCCATGGTGTCCACGTTTCTTGGGCTGACGACATCGCCGGTGAGATCCGCGGAATGCAACGAGCCCGTCGAGCAAGAAACGTCCGCGATCGACGAAGGTTTGCCGTCTTACGAGGCAGCCTTAAAATTAGACGCCAACGGTTACGTGTAACCGACGAACTGCCACGCCTAGCTTTTAATCAGGGAAGCGGAGGATTTTACGATTCTTCGAATCGATTACCGTCGATTCCCTTTGGTGGTCGCGCTCGACGCGTTTCTTATGCTCGATCGAGCGACTAAAACGATGAACGAACGCCGAGGGAATCGAAACTAAGTTGGGATTGGTTTTGATTCTTAGTTTCGGTTCTCGAGAGAAGTTACGTTGCTCGATCGACGCTGCTACTCCGTCGATACTGTTTCGAAAAGT
The DNA here is from genome assembly GCF_051014445.1 of Colletes latitarsis. Classification (NCBI taxonomy): domain Eukaryota; kingdom Metazoa; phylum Arthropoda; class Insecta; order Hymenoptera; family Colletidae; genus Colletes; species Colletes latitarsis. Next base: position 33,829,100 of record NC_135138.1, read on the forward strand.
CTTTCAATCGCTGCGTTGCTCGAAAAGATTGGAGGATCATCTTTACGGAGTAGAAATCGATTTTTAGAAACGGAAGAAAATTGTACTCGATATACTAGCGTTTTGAAGCTTTCTATCGAACGTCTATGATCAAATTATATCGAGCATCGTTGTGTCGAGCGGATAAAAATTTATGAGTATTTCGTTTGAGAAAGAACGAGCTCGTTTGCGATCGATCGGCTGAACGCTACTGTAAATGGACGTTTAAACCTGTTATAAAGACACTGAAATAGTTCGAGATGATTTTCAACGATTGAAACTAAGTGAAACTACGGTCTCCGGATGCTATGACAAACTTTACGGTGAACTAGTTTAAACTGCTTAAATAGCCGGACTCGGACAGCTTCTCGAGCCACAATTTTGCATTGCAAATGTCTATCGAGTGTTTTTTTAATAATCGACGAGAACAATGTTGTCGACAGAACTTTTTAATGGATCAGAAAAGTGTCCTTCAACGATCCACGAATAAGTACCGAAACCGAATATTTTAAACGCGTAATTCGTGTTCCCTCGTGAATTTGCTATTATTGAGCATTTTCGTTTGCACGGTAATGTAAATTTGTGTAAATAAAGAGTCATAATTAGCGACTTTGACGACGCGATTTCTTCTTATTAATTTTTACACCCCGCCGAGACAAATCCCCGGCGTCATCTTTTACCATCTATAAGGTTCTTTGATCGAAGCCACGGATAAAAATCAGAGATCTTAACCTTCGACGCGCGAAGGCCATTTCAGCGGTCCTCGATTACGTCGTTGATCAGCTTAAAGAGATCACTTTGGGGAGGCTTGAATCGCAGCTTCATTTAGAGACCTTTGTAAAACTAATCGAATGTCGCAAATTCGACTACTGGTAGCGTAATGGCTGCAATTATTTCACGCGAACGTTTACGACCTTTAAAACTACGCGGGAGAAAAATATTATTCCGCTGAAACAAATCTATAGTGATTACAGAAATCGTTCCTATTAATTTGAACTGATGGAAAGAAAAATTCAGTTTAAAAATGGATAGCTAAACCATCGATAACAAAATGAAACATTTATTTATTTAAAACGAATTACAACTGTTCAAAGAGACTTTACTTGCAAAATAGAACACGATTGAAATAGTCCAGCGTGTTTCAATTCACTGTATCTTCTAAAAATCGAGAGCCTAATAAATGTAACTAACATTTGATTTTTTTCAAAGTAACATATTAAAATGAGCTTGACAATTGGAATCTGCTTGCAATCACGGTTCTCGTTTGAAGTTTGACATCCGAGTTCAGCAATATTACAGACAAGGCTTATCAATAAGCTTAAGTAGCTCGTTATAATTAAAGTAACGAGCGTGTTAACTGCCGTTTTAATGCCGTTAATTGCACATTCTCCAGCCAATTTGGAATTTTTTCATTCTTTTGCGATAACTTCTCGCTATCTGTACATTTAAAGAAACGACGAACAATCGCACGAAATTTCAAGATGATTGACTTACCAATAAGTAGTATATAAAATTTGTGCAAAACAAATGCAGTCACGTTAACGATAAGATTATTTCTCAAGTGATAGTCAATTGTGCACATATATCTTATCAGTGGAACCATGTACCAATTCGAAAAATCGACTGCAAATATTTAACAAATCACAACAACACGCATAACCACATTTCAATGTATTTTTAAGTTTATATTTCACATAAAAGGTAAATATCATAATTATTATTCGCTGAATGTAATTTATTACACTACACAGAATCTTTTATCTACTTTTTTGCTCGTTTGATTATATCTACAAGATAAATTTGATACAGAAATTGTGTATCATTCGATTATACCGAGCAAATGCTAAGAACTAATTTAATTTTTTATTCGCAACTAATTAATTACAGTTGGGTTTCTTTTGTTGTTTCAACTTCGATGTAAAAGATCTTGACGAGGCGTTTATAAAATACAATTCTTCGCAGAAAACGCGAGATTTAGTCAATGAGACTATTTACGAGGAACCATGTTACTTCGCTGGAAGTTCGCGAAACTTCGTAATCGAAAGTAGAAAAGTTTTATACCGCTGTATAATAATTTTCCACCTCCTTTGACGGAGAAAGGGGGTCGAAAAACTTTTCGGGACGACCCTCGTAAATAGTTTAGCGATTTCAGTGCAACTGTGACGAAAGTAGATCACGACTATCCGATCCCGAGGGTAAAACATTTCGTACGAGGCTTTCATATTTAAAACATTTAGTAGGATCGGCTTCAATCATAACGAAAACTATGCAACCATAAAGTAAGGTATTCGATAATACATAAACTTAAATTGCTCGAATATCTCTCGATAATTATACGATCTCGTGATTTTTCTTGCTCAGGCATATTTGAGTTTGATTATTCTTTAAACTTACAAAGTAAATAATAAAAAATAAACCGTATTATCAAACTACGTTTGTAAGCAAACCATATTTTTAAGGAGTACGTAACTCATTTGTAAGTAACTGTCAATTTAAAAAAAATGTACGAGTATTGTACCTTGCAAGAAGTGCATAAATTGTTCGTGAATATTTTTACAAATGAATAACTCTGCAAGTGCATCCTAACAGATAAATAATCAAAACATCGATTCTCCAAATAGCATTCAAATTTTATTTAACGAATATTCAAATCATCGAAAACTGGAAAAGAGGACGTTCATCGTGGCACTTTATCTTTTCAAAACAAACGATTACAAATTTTTGTATACCGTCTAAATTAATGGTAATATTTAACGTTGCCAAGATAAACGAAATACGTCGTAAGACACGTGTCTAAAAAGAAAAATGCGTTCCAAGGTAAACACGTAATGTCCACAACTCACAAATAACGTCAACCAAGAGCCAAGTCGAGCTACCTTCGCTCGCGCTCGTTTAGCTCCCGATGCATTATAAACAACGGCGTAATATATTTTGATTAATTGGCCTTGTCTGTTAATGGTGCCACCGTTAGAATTATTATCCGCGTGGACTGCTGGTCGACAGGATAATCAGTATGTTTTTACAACGTCATCGGATTTAGGGCTTACCGACGGACAAGGAGACCCTGTCTGGCATTTGAAAGACTTCCGTCCCCGTTATCCCCGTTTCTCCCCTTTACACGTAATGGGATATTTTCCGTCAAGGGGACTACGCGCGAGTGCAACTTGCACTTTGCACTTGGCTGTCCTCGTTTGAGAATGTATCCAACGTGATAACGCATCTATTTGGGAACGACTAATCCGAATATCAATGATCATTGAATCTTCCATTTTCTGAATCTCGCGAACGCGGACTGTTTGGACAGAGTAGATGCTCGCGAAAATATGAATCGATACTGTAAAATGAAGTTTCTTTATACGAGCCTTCGTTTTCGCGAAAATCGATGTTGAAAGTGTTTGGGAAACGCGGGCGCACTTAAGTAGAGTGCTCCATATATATTCTACGTCGATTCTCTCGAAAACGAACACTCGTACGAAAAAATGTCGTCCCACATTTCGATTTTTCGAAACGAACCAATTTCCAGTTCTTAAAAAGTAACATCTACCAGTGAAATTCTGTTCTTAAAAAATTATTGACCAATTCTATTTAAGCTTCGACGCTGTTTTTTTAAGAGAACGATCCGACCTATGGTTCCTTTGAGACTCTTGAGTAAAGTACCACGCAATGAGAGAAACATTTTATGCAGCAAGTTTTTTTTTACAGATCTTCACCGATTCGAATATTTAGAATACGCTTATGGCAGCCTGTACAGTGCAGCATGGATGAAAAATAAAGTAAATTACGTTTCTGTTCCAGTGTGTGTTACGCGAACGTTTAATTAGTAACTGAGTAACATGGGTACTTTACGTGCACGATAAAGACTAGATGTCGACCAGGCAAGAACTCATTTGGACATGCGAGTTACACATTTCAATTTTTTCACAGACACATAACCGATTCGTTGCATATTGTAACCGGTTGGCGAAACAACCTGCGATATCGTGGAAGACAATGGGACACGTAACAACATTGTCTCGAATCAGAATAGAACTTGTGTGTTCTCAAAACGGAATAGCGAAAACGGTTACAGAAGAAACGTGTGATTTGTAATTATTTTAATGCATACGTGCGTCAAAACAAATAGTATACAATTTTAGTAATTAAAAATGACGATCCCTTTATGCCATGCGTGACTTCTTTTCAAAAAGACAAATGACCACAACCTTGCACACGCACTAAGTATTCGTGGTATTTCAAACACATCATTCGCATAATTGCACCAGTAATTTTGAACCAAGTTTAAGCATCCAAAGTAAACACTTTTGTTTGAGTTTTTATACTAAAAGTGATATGCTGAGGACAAATTCTAATGTGTAAAAATAGTAGAAGATTGAAGATTATGTTTTGTTTTAATTTTAATCATCGAAGGATTACAAAGATCGCAAAAAACCGCGTACAATTGAAAGTATGTACTTCGAGGAACAACTGTACACTTGTTGTGTGCTATGGAGTGAAATTTCAGAATGGATTCAAGGTTTATCTCCAAGATATATAGACAAGATAAAGATAATTAGACGTGTCATTGTAAAAATTATTAATACATATTAAACAATACATTGTGAGAGACATAAGCTTATCTACCTTTGTCTTAAATACGACAAATTCTTACATTTTCAAATAATGCACCTAGATAATATCCCTGTATTATTAAAAAGATGAACGTCCAATTGCGAAATAAGCATCTATTTAATTAACGTATCGATATCTGTTTGATTTTCCTCGACAAACTAAGTACTATATACGTACAACATATTGTATAAAAAAACAGTCATTACGTTCAATTGTTATCACCTAACTTAAAGTCCACTTTAATGCGAATGTGATATCCACCCTAGTTTTCTTTCACAATATTAACGATTATTGATTAGTAACCATCTCGCACTTAAATATTATTTGTACGTAAAAGAAAATCTTCAACAAACAATCTTATCACGGTATCAAATTTATTCTCTCGTTCATAAACGATGCATAGTGTGTCTCGGGGGTGAATTTTTGTTTGGAAACACGTTGAATCGCTGCGAGAGAAATTACAATAATAAATCAAACGTCGATCACAAGGTACACAATTTAAAGTCATTAAAATTTCATCGAAACGATGAGGGGGTACGACGATAAACTTATCAACTTTGCTCTCTATTCTTTTTTAAACAGCACATTGTTTCAGATGGATGTTAGTAAATTTATCATATTTGCGTAACAACGATAACAAATAACGGACCACGGTCCTATATCGTCTGCCTTTACATCGGAGCCTTTATTAACCACGGACACGTTTAATAAGCCCGACCCACGCTCTTTAGATACCATGCTCTATTTCATTGCCCTCGAAACCTTGAACGATACATAAAGCCTATTAATTGCACAACTCACTCTGCAGCTTCCTTGTGCGTAACGCGCAGTACAGACATTGCGTCTCATGCGTAAATTTTAAAACTGGTCAGTTAAAGAAAAAATTATGCGTGTACAACTTCTCTTGGCGTGTCATTTCACGTTCATGGATTTACATCGTTTTCATAATAAATAAATCGACACAATCGTAAATAAATACTACCTCGTTAACATTGGAATTTCTATAGTACATTTTTTTAACGATACTTTCAGAAACTTTCAGAAAATTTTGCTTTTTTTGCACAATGAACGACTAATATATTATATGGATGGAGTATCCATGTTAGAACTTTATTTTCGAATAGAATCATTAAAACCTTTAGTCAGCCAGACATTTTCGAGGAAAAGAACTATCATTGCAGTGGCGAGTGGTCTGCCCTAATTTTAATCCGATTCTAATCTAGAACTAACCCAGATTTCACGTACATCTATATAAATTAAATTAACGACGATTTCCTTCTAGCAGCTTAGAGCCGTGCGTTCATTAAGCAGATAATGAAAGATGTTGATGCAGCAGCGGCGTTGAAAAACGATCGTAGATACGATTAAAATTTTTCATTACTCAAACTTCGAAGAACGTAATAATCATTCTGAATTGGCGATTACGTAACGAGATTCCGTTTTCAGCGCTTCAAAGAGGAATATACGATTCGCTATTTGAGAAAAATTACATTCGAGGAGATTGGATTGAAACGCTCGCAAAAGGAGAATTATATTATAATTTTGATTCTGTTAAACGAAACATGAAACACGAACACTCTGGAATAATAGATTCTATTTTTAATTCAACGCATATTCGGTAGAATGAATTCTCAAATACGGCACAAATATAAATTAATTCCAGTAGCCTATTAAATAATCCTATATGTATATCTTTCACAGAATTAAATAACGTATTCGTTACAGTGTAATTATTCGCACAATTTTAATACACATCTTTGTTGTTTATTAAATTACGAACATTTCAGTATATAGTTATATTTTAATTATTTACGGCAAAGGCCACGCCAATTCCAATAAAATACTCCAATTAAAAAATAGAATTAAAATACTGTCCTAATTATTTATTGATTAACATATATTCTTAGTTTTTATTTGAATTGACAAACAGAATTGTTATGCCTCCTTTGTAATTTCTTCTTCGTTTAATCAATATTATTTATCAAACAAACATCCTCGTTACAAAACATTGCTTTTTCAAACATCACCTTCAAAGGTAAGGGGAAAAAGGGTTGCAGACCTCTTCGATAAAGGAATTTTTTTATCCAACAGTATTGAAAAATACGTATTGCTCGACTTTTAAGTAGAACGAGCTCATTGTAAAAAAAATCCAATAACATATGCTCACTCTTATTTCCTTTAACTGAAACAAAATAAAAAATGATGAATATGTTTTAAGCATTAAACAATCCGGGTGAAACTGTAATAAAATAACCATAAAATTGAACAAAGATAATTTCATTGAGATGGAGCATACTGCTTTCCAGAAATTAGATAGAACTTTGGAAGATAAGATACTTAAATAACATCGAATATTTTTAGGCTTTATCGCGAAAACTTTTTTTCCTCGCTACATAATACGCTCTATTTGTCCCTTTAAGAGTTCATTGAGCAATACCTCGGCGGAGAAACACCGATGTATTTATAAATATTAATACAAATATTAAGACTGTGCTATAATGTAACGTGAAACAGCAATTACATAAAAAAGTAAAATATGTAAGCACCTATAGTGCGCCCTGGTTCTCTCACAAGGCTTCGAACAGATGAGCGGTAATCACTCCGCATTTAAACATCGATTCGCGTCAATCTTTAAACCTTTAAGCCTAGATGCACACGAGCGATACGTCGTCGTCGCATTTCTATATTTTTTCTCGTCTTGCCATTGAAAACAACCAAGCAGATATAAGAACGTCGACCTTTGTTTTTGTTGTTTTAATTGCGATACAAAGAAAAACAGAAACGCAAAGGCGACGCACCACTCGTGTGCGTCTACTCCAAAAAGGTTCGCAGGTATGTCATACTGTCGATTCAAAGCCGGCTACGAGACACACACCTGAACGCAACCCACAAACCGATCCTTAAAAAGGAATCACCCCAATGAACTGACGTTATTCGAGTTTTGTAACAATCTCCCATTCACCTGTGCTTCGGAAAAATGTTCACGTAGGTGCCAGCATACGAAGCGGCGAACATACAAATAGGTTACGCCTTTGTTCTGCACTGGTACATACGGAGAGCCTGCTCCGGTCTGACTCGACAGGACAACAAACGACAAATAACGAAACGCGGCCTGACAGGTCGAGAACCCGGACGGAAAACGCGGTAAAAAATCAATGGAGCCACGCGAAGACGTTAAACACGGTGCACGAGGCGAAATATACGGAGCCGGATCGTGAAAGTATACTTACCTAACCTTGCAGCAGGATCGCTTTCTCAGTTCCCAGATCTGCGTAACCCTCTCCGCGAGTAAAGTTCCATGTACCGTCCGTTGATTGATTCGAACCGCGCTCGCGGAATCAACCCTTCGACTGAGGCTTCGAGGGAGACATCGAGAGACGAACGAAAGAAAAAAAAAATGTTCACGGATAACGGTATATCCCAGCCATGTCGAAAACACGAAAGAGGCACGATTTGCCGCGCCCGCGCGCGCACGGTCCAACTCGTTTTTTCAGTTGCACCACAGACGTTCGTTTCGGTAACGCATCGTTCGTCGCGTACGCATCTGTCCGTCACGTTCGACGAGGTATCACGGAATCCGTACTGGTCCGTACGGCTTTTGCCTCTCCCGCGCCTCTACATAACGCTTTCCTTCGCGGAGATAAGCGACGCTCCGCACGAACAAGAACACACACTCGCGACTCTCGCTCGCCGACTGAACATGTTGCTCCAGACTACTTGGCCATCTGACGGGGTCGCTGGTAACGAACTGCACCGTCGGTGAGTTTTAATTGAACGACCGATCGTATGAATGGGGATCGCCGGTGGGGAATGCGTGCGTATACGCCGAATGTGTAGTAAAAATTTTCGATTTATGACATAGAATCAGGTATGGATTAAGGGGAAGTCTAAAGAGGACTGTAGCCCTAGGATTTACCCTTCAAGGGGCCTCAGTTTTTCAGATACAATTTCACCAATCATTTTACAATACTCATGCATCATTGGCAGATGCGTAATATTTTTTAAAAATCAACTGTACTTCGTAGTTTAAATGGAAAAGATATAAGTTTTAAGTTACAGTCGACTATTTTTGCTATTGTGCCTTTCGATCTACCATATGATGGTCTTATAGTGTTTCTTTGACGATTTTTTCACGATATTGTTAATATTTTAAAATAATTTTAACATTTTGATACTTTTATTGCTCGGTTAAAGAAGGTTATGATAGATGTGCATATTTTTCACTTATCGAGTCACAAATGTGCTTACTTTTGGTTTCTAATTTAACATTCTCAACTCTTATCATTTCGAATGCGGTTAGCAGCTAGTTCTGCATTCTCACTCATCCTGAAATGTCTTACGTGTTTTAATATAAGTTATTAAACACAATTAAGTATTTTTAATGTTAGATCAGAGACGAATTAAAAACTTATCAGTCAAAATATTGTTTTTATCTTAGGTTGTTTAGAAACTAATTAATATATTATAATTTGTTTGCTCTGTGATTGCAAAATATACCAATCGATTCGTTAAAGTTGTTTTTACGACCCTCCTTCAATCCCGTTCAGTCCCGTTCGCCGAATACATGTTACGATGTAGTAATCCAATAGAGACCAATAAAGAGACGGTTTGTAGCCTTTAACACAATAAATAACAAGTGCTGCTATAGAAGGACCATTGCGATATAAAATACTTTTAGTCACTGTGCTTTATATACTCAATGATTTTGGAAATGTTTCAATTAACGTACGCATTTAAAGAAACAAGGTTAAGGTATTTGTACCGACAGTAATTGACGTGTCAGTGCAACTGCAAATGGCGGACACCAATGGTGACATTTCTCCGCTAGAGAAGAAAATCGAAAAATTAGGAATATCCGCGGATGAATCGACGAAAAATGAAAATAATACGAAAAACGAAGAAACATCCGAGCCTCATCTTTGGGGTTTCGAAACCCGAGGACTGTATAAAATGGCAGTAAATTTCTATAAAGGTGAGTTAGTCATAGTGACAGTTTACTAGAATAATCTTGCGGTTCAGTATTTTGTTTTATTTTTTAAAAATAACAATGTTCATCTAAATTCGCGTTATCATATTGTTATGTTGTATTTTCGTAATACGTTGAAAACCTGAAGTATAGAATTTTATGAGAACTTCATTAGCAACCACTGTGTTGATTTTGATGTTGTTCACCTTATATGCGCTCGATAATAAATACATGAGAAATTAGTTTAGTAAATTTCATTTTATCATTGACACAATGTTACGTGAAATGAGTAATTATTATAGAAAAAGAGGGAAAAGCAGTCCACCTGTCTTATGAAGACAAACTAAAATTAGTGGCTTTTACACAACAAGTTACACATGGGAAGTGTACGGCAGAAAATGCACCACCACTAGGTGTATTAGATGTAATTGGAAAAGACAGACGTTTAGCATGGCAAAATTTGGGAGATATATCCAAAGAACAGGCGATGGAAGGATTTATAGTTTTATTGGATAAATTATGTCCTTTATTCAGAACAGTTGTAGAAGCACAAAAGAGAGATATCGAAGAAAAATTACGGCTAAAGAAGGAAGAAGAAGCAAAAAAATTAGAAGAAGAAAGGAGATTAAAAGAGATAGAAGAACAAAAAAAGAAAGATGAAGAAACACGATTAAAAGATGAACTACAAAGGAGACAAATTCAGGATGCCTTAAATCAACAAACGTATTATCAGTTTAAAATGTATGCAGAGCAACAATATCCTGGAAACCCAGAGCAGCAAGGTGTTTTAATAAGGCAATTACAAGAGCAACATTATCATCAATACATGCAGCAGTTACACCAAAATAAATTAATCATAGAAGATCAAACCCCAGAAGTAAATAATACCACAGCTGACAATGATCAAAAGGAAGAGACCAAAGAGACAGATGAAACAGCACTGTTAAATGAAGAAGACTCGGATGAACTACCAGAGGATTGGCCACCTATAGCTCCTGCAGAAATGTGGACAAGGAAAGGTGTAGAAGAATTTAAGGAAACTATTAGGAGAGAAGCTGGTGATGCAGTTATTAAAGTTGGACATGGAGAGACAGTGACTGTCAGAGTGCCAACACACGAAGATGGCTCTTGTCTGTTTTGGGAATTTGCAACAGATGGTTATGATATTGGTTTTGGAGTATATTTTGAATGGTCAAAACCAGAAACAAATCAAGTGTCTGTTCATATTAGTGAATCAGAGGATGAGGATGAGGAAGAAGATGATTATGTTTCAAGAGAAGATTTGGAAAGTGGGGTCATGAATGGTAACATTCAGCCTGATTATAAACCACCATCACCACCCATAAGTGTGGTAGTACCTGTAAGTAACTAAATATATTTGTATTTTCAGTATATTGAATAAGTTTAACATTGTCAGCATTTTCATGATCATGTATTATTTTTAAAAGGTATATAGGAGGGATTCTCAAGAAGAAATCTATGCTGGAAGTCATAGATACCCAGGACAAGTGAGTAAATGCATTCATTAAAAATACGGAAGTTTCGAAATTAATTTTACATCTCTATTCCCGATATATGATAATGTTTTTCTAAATTTATTTATTGCAGGGAGTGTATCTTCTTAAGTTCGACAATTCATATTCACTTTGGCGAAGCAAAACGCTTTATTACCGAGTTTATTATACCCAAAATGGCTACGTGAAAAATTAGCTTTAATAAAAGCTACGGCGATTTACTGAACGTACAACCGTTGAGAACTAACCGAATGCGATAATTTGCCGATATTGCTAGTCCAACTAAACGAAGAGTCCTATATCTTATTTCTGTAAACATTAAGCGAAGTGTTCGCTATAAAAAATATACTTATTATAGTTATGTTAAGACACTTTATTGTTTAATATGGCAAAAAAGTGGGCACAAACGAAGAAAAGGTTCCTATTATTCCCTTTCCCATGCATGTTTATAAGCAATCAAACAAAATTCATAAATATCAGTAACAATACTATACACAAGAATGCATCAAAGAATTTCATTCTGTTCAATATATTAGTATTGTACTCGATTGTACATACATTATGCCAGTGATGTAGTGGTAAATTAATGCATAATATTGTTTTTTGTGATCAGATTTTAGTCTCTTTGTTAATGTTTCACTTATAATTATATCTTATACTTTTATTGATATTGTCCCACATTTTGGAGAAATACATTAAACTTAAAATATTTAAATGTTTAATTTAAAAACCATAACTTTATATGTAAAAAAAAAATAAAGTCTCAAAAACTTCAAAGAGACACTTCCTTTTTTCGCGTCAACGTTTATTGTACTATAATCATATCGTTTTTTCAATTTTTTTACAGGAATGATTTGTATATCGTCGTTAATAATAATAATAATAATAATTACATACGCAGCAGTATACACTTACAGGCTTTTTACGCGAACGAATATGCTTGTACGTATCGCATACATACGCGTGTCCAATTATCGCATAATAATAGACAATTCGCTCTATATCAACAATTTTACTTAGAAGAGCACTTTTCTGAGACGGCATGGGTTTTTTTGTTATTAATATTGCACGGTAACGAAGATTCCGTTGTATATTAAGGCTTTAAATACATCGCGTGAATAATTTGCAAGAACATTAATTAAGCGATAACAGCAAAATTCCTGCTGGCGTGCAATTCGTTTTGCAATAGCCAAATATTCACATTATTTTTTTTTTAATTAATTGATCGAAAATTGTAACAAAGTGAAATTTAAATCGACATCAATATCATATAAATTTAGCCCTATAACCTATTTTTATATATTAACGTTTTCTAACTGTTCAAATTTAGATCGTCGATCTTCCATTCACGTATTTGACTTTGAAATTTTCGATAAATTCTTAAAGCCTAGATTTTTACCTCTATGCGACTACGGATCGATGATTTTTCGAACGTTACAGGTGCGAGTGGTTCGTTAGAAGAGACACTTTCAAAAGTAACGTACGATAGAAACTAGTCAATGCATATCCTGTTTAATAAAAATTGTTACGTTTTGATACATGCGATGTGACTTAATCTATAAAATTATGAATCTAATTTTAAATTGATTTTATTATTTCAACTTTTTTTCAAAAGGGTCTTTATTTAAAAGCTTTATATTTCAAAAGGATCTCAGCTGTTTTGGAAATATTTCAAGTTAGTTGCCATATTGCTTACGTAGTACATCCGCTATCACGGAAAGTGTCTCTTTGCAATCGGAGTTCGTTAGATTATCTATCAAAAATTCTAGTATACGCAGAATAAAAAATTGCCATACATTATTCGTTTTACACATAAATTTAAAAAGTAATCGCGCGCGTTATCCTGAGATGCTTTAACACTTAAACGGTTATCGTGAATTCGAGTTTCTTGTATCACATGCTTCGTCGCTTCTTGTTCAACAAATTGCAACGTCTACGTCTATGCGGCGGCTCAGCTAAAGTGTCTATAGTATATGTATCATTCTGGCGCATTTGAATTTGGCGCTAAACATACCATTGAATCACATGTGATTATCGTTACAACTTCTTCGTTAGAAAAACGTGGTTTGAAATGTGAATGTGCGTACGTTCAGTGGTGTCTAGTGTTGAAATGGTGTTCCAAGTTTGGATTTAAGAGAGGAATATCACGGTTTTTCCAAGAGATCCTGTTACTCAAGAAATTTAGTAGCTGCACGAAGAATTCCATCGTTTTCATCATGATTGGCACACAGGGTGAGTGCAGTTTAAATATTAAAACACATTCTACGTTCATTACATACTTTTTCGTTCGTAATTTAGAAAAGAAACTACAATTAATTTTGAGACTCATTGAATACTAAACACGATATTTGTAATTGGTGTAAAATTTGGAATAACCTCTTAATCATGGTTTTTTCTGATAATAAATAATCGAAATCGAATAATTATTACTCTTGACGAGAGCGAGGGATGACGAATATGTTAAATTACACGTATTCATTTTTACTTATAATATATGAGAATTATTGTGGTATAATTAAGGTTTTTATTTTTTTTTTTATCATTTAATGTTTCGTAGCAAATGGATAAATATATGATGGTTAATTGTGAGCATATAAAAGTCAACAGAGAATGGTTATCAGTTTCAATTATCATTCGTGTGTTCTAATTATTCAATAATAAAAATTAAATAATAGAATATTGTTTGTTAATATGTTCTTAAAGTTTTCCCATTTTCATTATTGAAAAGTTAAAACATATAATTATTAGAATTAATATTCATCAGTATTACATTTAGAAGTACATGCAAATATTTTTATCTATGGTGTTCGTCACCAGATGGCCACCACTGTCAGCCATTTTCGTAATTCTCAATCATGAAAGGATTCTATACAGGGTGTTTACCTACTGATGGTAACTATTTATCATCATGAAACGATCGCGACGCCCTCCCTTAGTTTTTCAACGTAACTTCGTTTTTTTCAATCAAATATTGTTTTCGACGTATGTATATCCATTTACAGATTAAAAGGGATCACCCTGTAGATAACTATCAATTTTGAAACGACTATAATCGAGTTCTAAGAATTTCTTGTCTTTTAAATCTCAATTATACCACAATCACAACGATTGTTAGCGTAATATTTTCTATCGAGGATTATCACGATCAACAATTGGCATCGATACACATTTTCCGAGTATATGAAAAATATTTCCCTAAAAGCATAACGGTGCGTTTGTTGAGTCCGCAATATATATATATACATAATAGTAGTATATATTTATGTATATGTATGTATCGTCTAATAATACAAAGTTTTCGATCGAAATCTCAAGAGACTGGTAAAAACGATCGGAATACGATTTTTATGCGTATGAATTTGTCGACTCGGGTAGATCTTCGCACTAGCAAACGTGTAGACAAAAATATATTGTATATTTTCGTATCTATGCACAGACAAGCGAAGACTTTCAAACGTTTTCGGCACGGATTTTCGATTCGATTCGCTTAAACTGTGTAAAATCTATGTTTCTTGCTTGCATTTGGGCGAACGGTATTTATAAATTTCACGTTCGTACAAATTGACACTACGATCATTCGATGTTTTAATTTTTCGTAACGATCATTAACTCTCAACTGTTAGGGTAAGGTCAAAGTTATCCAACATTTTTCAAGGTAAACTTTCGTGGACTGAGTCTTCAAATTATCAAAAGTAGTACTTAAAATTTATCGTTCGTTGGTTATCGTTTGAATTTAAAGTTTTGTGATCCAGCAAATTCTTACTTTCTTGTTCGAGATTAGATTGACCTAAACCCTAGCAAATACCATTAAAGGTTAACATACTTTATCGTGGAGAGTTGTTAAACAATTTGGTCGTAAGTTGAATTTCACGAAAGTTTCTTAGTGCAAATATAATTTATGTGTTATTAAAACGTCGCAAGAATTTCAGTCGTCGCGTAAAAATCTTAGTGTTTGATTTTTGAATCGCTCGTTTCGAGAAGTCATTGAAATTCTTGTACTCGATAGAAGATAATGTTCGATTGCATTGGTAGAACTACAGCCAAATCTATTTAATAAATCATTCAAATTAAGCATTGATAAATCACGGAACAACGGAAGGCGATTCGTGTTTACTCGATAATTGTAGCGCTGCAAGCATAAAATTGTTTGAAAGTTCACGACCATGGCATGTGTGTGTATAAGACGGAATTGTATATTATCCAATGAAAAGGGTTTCGAGGTACGACACGACAAAGAAAACGTATTGTTGTCTATAAAAAATAGAGGAAGCAACGAGAGATGCAAACAGGACTACAATTTACTGTCCCACATGCTCTATGCAACCGCAGCTTTGTTTAGACTGTGTCTAAGAATACAATAGAGGGTGTTCGGCCAACAATGGGAAAAACTTTAATGGGAGATTCTAGAGGCCAAAATAAGACGAAAATCAAGAATATCAATTTCTTCACTGAGGCTTTGTTAAAAAGTTATTAAAAAATTAATATTTCGTAAATTCACTCCTGTATTTAAACTCGCCTTCACAGAAACTCACGTATCGCCCAAGTATGGCAGTCAACGTGTTAAAAGACATTTGTCACCAACAAAATTCCCCTGAACATTTAAGAGCAATCGATTCCTATCGCTAGATTTGTGAATGTTTATACATTTATGAAAAATTTTAATTCTCAAAAAACTACAGAATGCACTTGATATGCAAAAGTATAAGAAATACTTAAAATAAGATACGAATTGTTTTTTTTGGGGGTTGAGACAACCCTCTGCGAAGCTCTCGTTTCATTCAATTAATAAAAATACGAATTTGCTTAAAGGTCCGCAGAATACCGCTTTAAATCGATTTTGACGTTAAAAATTGTACGCCGTGGTACGTTTTCTTTTTCGAATTTCGTCTCGAAACCCTTCACTGGTGTGTGAAGCTTACATGCTATATACGGTGTGCGTATAATTGACGCCGAATCAATTGCACGCGCGAAATTGCATTTGCGATCGAACGAAACTCGTTCCAGGTTCCCTTTAGAGATTAAAAGACAATGGTAGTAAATGATCAAAATCTTGATTCGCCCAACACTATATATATATACATATAATTCTACGTGTTTTAAGATATTGTAAAAGCACAATTTTATATCATGCAAATGCGGAACTCACTTCGTCTACTTTTTTCATGACTTTCCAATCATTTGCCGGATATAAAATTGTGCTTTTACAATATCTTAGGACACGTAGAATTATATCGATATTTTAGGTGTCGGACGAACCCAGATTTTGGCCATTTTTTACCATTGTCCTTCGTCCTAGGAGCGCTCGGTAATTTCCATTGACAACATCGATTAGCGTTTCAGGCGCTCCGTACTCATTCCGTCCGGGTAACGGGTGACTCGATCTAATCAACGATCTACCGTCGAATTAAGCAAAGGCGGCACGTTCAGCGGGGCAATAGCCCGGCTCGATGCTAGTGAATCGTATTTACGCCGTATGTACAGAATCTTGAACCGTGAAAATCGTGAGGACGGATATTTACAATTACGTTAGACTCCGTTCGTGAGCGTCCCTTCGTTATAACGACGTCTCCATATTCAGATTTGGCCATTTGCTGTTCTCCGTTTTGTAATCCTCGACTCTGCCGGTGAAGCTCCGACGTAGACCGGGCTCGTTTCGTACTGGTTTCGTTCGTCTTTCGGTCAACGAGCGAGTCAGCTCTCTGTTGGGCGACTTCGGAGCGTTTTCCGCGGAAATTCGATCGTCGATCGGTGGATCGGGGCATTTCTCGTTACGAACAGCGATCGAACCCTCGTACGGTGGAAAAGAGGTTGCATGTTGGTAGACGCGACTCGTCGTTTGCGTTTTGGTAAAGTCTATACCGTCCACGGCGTCCGTGGACGCTGAAAAAGCGTACGGATAGGGATGTTGACGATCTGGTGGACAGGAGAAGGAGGCGGGATGAGGAGTGTCGGAGTAACATTGCCTGCGAGACTCTTGGAATCGACGTCTTGACGACTTCCGGTCGCAAGCCAACGATCGTCCAAGTTGAGTGAGCACCGTGTGACTCGGCGACTCCTCCGTGGGGGTGGAATCCACTTCCTGTCTCGTGCGGATCACGTCTTTGCCCCCGAAGGGATCCCCGGGACAGACTTCTTGAATGGGACTCGCGAATATCAAGGTTCTGCGAACAAAATTCACGTTCAAGCTCAAACTCCACCTAACCAGAGACTGCTTACCTGTTATTGTCACGCTTCGAGCACGCTGGAACATCTTCGTTCTTGTCTATGGACAGACATTCCAGCAACTGCTTCTTCCTTTTACCTAGCACGCTGTCCAAGCTCTCTCTCGATCGCGAGAACAAGTTGCACTTCCCTCCAGCGTTGCTCGTAGATGGGTAAACAGGGGAGCAACCTTCGTGGTACGACGATCGAGCGGTTCGACGATCCTCCAGATACCCCTCTTCTTGATTGGAGATGCTCTGAAGCTCTCGAGCAGTGATCAGCGTGTACCTCCGCTTGTTCTGCTTGAGAATCGACTTCAGACAGAAGTAGGTCTTCGAGTCTGGCAGCGTGCAAGTCTCTGTCGACATTGGATTCGCTATGACTCTGCTTCTGCCCGCCGTTCTCTTGGGAATCGCTCCTTTGCTCACGTCTACGATCTCTCTGGACTGAGAGTTCGCCTCGTCGAGCGAGCACAGAGAGAACCTAAACTTCTCTCGTGACGCGGGAGCACTGAACTTGTTCTGACTCGTGTCTAGTATCCTGTCGTCGCTACCGAGCTCCTCCTCCTGATCGTTCTCCAAAATGTTCCACAAACTTTGCCCATTTAATCGAAGGAACCGCGTATCGTCCACCACCAACTCCGATCGACATCTCAGGTTTGGCTCGGACATGTCTCGCGGGATGATTCCTCTTCTGACGCTTCGAGTCGCCTCCAACGAACTGGTACTAGGATCCACTCTGGTAGATTCGTTCTCCAGTTGCGCCTCGACCAAGAACTTTCCGCAACTTCCGCATTTTCCAGCCTCCGTTTGGTTGACGGACGCGCAAGACGGCGGATAGACGTCGATCGTCGTCTCAATCAACGGCTGTCTGGCTGCGTCTCCAGGTTGTCCATCTTGTCTGCCTTCTTCCGGTGTCCTCGCGTCGGAAGTGGAGGCTACGGCGTGGCAGGGACACGAACATTCGCGTAACGTTAAGTATTGACAACCGAGATCCTCGCTGTTGAAGTTTACATCCTCGTTTGTCGAGCAGCCTTGCTCAGCTCGCTGATAGAGCAACGCTTCCGAGTAACTTGGCACCATTTCCATTATGCTCGCCTCTTGGGACTCGACTGGCCTTTGATCCGGTACCGGGTCCATCAGAAGAGCCTCGCTGTAACTCGGTGCCAGCATATACGAACCAGGTTGGCTGATCGTTTGCTGGCTCATGGACGCGTGTATCGGCTCGCTTCCGCTCGGCGTGTCGTAGTTTATACCGAATAACTTTGTGATCTGTCGATCGGTTTACTCGGTTACTTGGTCACTCCGTAGCTATCTCATCGGAGACTTTGATGATATTTCAAAATGAAAGTTGAAACCCAAATCTAGGATCATAAAGATTGGAATCCCAAACTTTCCTTGTAAACAGTTCAATTCAAAAGATTCCTGTATAACAAATATTCTACAGAGTATTAACATTCGATCTTTAGCTACAGCTTCTCAAATATCATCAAAATCTACGGTGGAACAGTCGTTATTTACTTATTGTTAGAGGTTTCAAAGTGAAATCTGGAGACTTAGGAATGTGGATTCTAATAATCTAATTCCTCTCACCTGATAGTCCGCATATTGCGTTTTGTACTCTATGATCACCCTCAGAAGCCAGCTGAGCAACAGAACGCTAAAGCACCAATACACATAGCGATTCGTGAACCATGGGTTTCCAAGGACAGCCACCAAGGTCGTAGGATTAGGATTGTATCCGAGATCGAGGCCTTCCCTCATCTCCATATAGTCGTCCCTCAGCTCCTTAGAACAGCAACAAATTCCATCGATCAATTAACGATCGCAATTGATCGCAGAGATTAGTTTAACGTTTTGAATCGTACTTGTTCTGCAAAGAACCGCGACCTAGCCTCCTCGAATTCTGTCGCTGATCTCATGTTAGAGAACGCGAAACCTTTGCTGAGATTGATTTTCGTGATTGGCACTTTCGGATCTAGAATCAACTCTTTGCTGATGTCTTTCAAGCCGCAGAAGTCGTAATAATAGAAGGATGTAGCGGCGTGAGTGTTTATTCTCTCGTAGTACACCTGAAGAACGTAAGTCGTTAGAAAAGGAGGTAGATCGAGGAAAGATGGGCCATTAAAGTAGAAAGATCATCCTGATGATTTCAAATTGAATAGTTAACGATTTTTACACGTTATCAGCTGCACCTAGTCTACCTAGAATTTTAACTGCTCGTATCTCTGAAACAGAGCCTTCGGTTGCAAGTAGCCAACAATGCACTTTTCGATTTCTTCCATAATTTTGGAACAGATGTAAAATTGCTTCAGTTATTAAAATTCGAAATCGTTGGGTCGACTTTGTTTTGTTTTTTAAAATCTCGGTACTAATCAAGTCGATTCGTTCATTAAATTCATCCATATCAAAATACATCGTCCAACAAAGAAGGGAAGAACTCTGTTCATCGTGTTGAATGGTGGAACGTTTCCAGAGTCTATTTTTTCGAACTACATACAGTACAGCCTCGCTTCTTGCAACAATCTATATTAGAGATACTTCCAATTGAAACGAAAATATTCGGAAAGTTCAATGGTATATCTGGTATACCAAGTTTTAGGGTTTCTTTAATTTTAAACGTTTTGGAAACATCCAAGTATAAATCAGTTCTGATTCGATTGCAAGAAGAGGGGCAGTATCGTATAGAAAATCATGACTTTGAGCGTCCCGTGAAAGAAGCAGAGATTCTAAAACTGCAGATGTCTCGCAAGAAAAATAGGAAAGTATTAGATAGTTTTCTCGAAGGGAATGGTCCATCTATCCTCGCAGCAGGATCGTTCAGGCTCGCGCGAAGCGTTTCGACGATTTACCATCCCGCGATTTCCTTTCGTCTGGATTACGAGATATGCGTTGCACGTTGCGCGCTATGCGTTACCTGCGTCGTAGTGTAATTGTCTCCGTTTCTGTACCGGGTAATTTGTCGTTTTCTACGGACATAGTGGTAAGAGACGGCCTTCCACCAAATCGTTGGCTGGGCGGTCTTCAGCTGCATCAGCTTCGACAACACGCTATCCTGACTCTCCGCGTGCAACAGATCGATTCTGATAGGAGAATGATAACACTCCACCAGGTAAACCAGATACAGCATTCCCATGAACGCCACCTGAAAAACAACCGGTCGTTTTCACGAGAATCGATCGCATATTCTGATGTATTTATCAATGTTTTGCACCTTATCGCGGTCTGTGAATATTTGGTTAAACACTGAAAGTTACTTTAAATGCTTTCTGCATCGCATACTTACGGGAATGTAAATGTAACCATCGTCGCAGGGAGACACGTGTCTCGTACTTCTAATCGGATACCTCGAAAAGTTTATTACAACCTACAACAAAAATCCTACTTCCGGTAAAATTGTTTACTTTGAATTTCCAGTACTTCGTTATAGACATTATTGGCAATTTAATAGCAAATTGAGGTTTAAACATATTTTTAACGTTTCTACCTCGTAAAAAATTATAGTACGTTAACTTTATTCTACAACAATATTTACTCGATGTATTTTATCATATATATTTCAATACATGTACAATTTCAGATTCTATTTTCGTCTGTATAATTACATATTTTGCTCCTCCCTTTTTCTCCTCGTTACAGAATGAAACAATGTTTCTAGTAATCAAACGAAACGAGGTCGAAACGTTTAAAATATAATTAAACATACGTTTACGTTAGACTGCATTGTTCCCCAATTCCAAATACCACTTTGTTACACAAATGCCCAGCGAAATAAAGTTGCGTGCAAACATGCAAATTATTCAAATTAGTTTCTTGAGGTGGCTGCGCTAGTTCGAAATTGCGATCGGTTTACGTAGGGGCGGTTGAACGTCAAGAATTTCGCGAAACTTGGGCAGATATATTCCGTTTGAGGCAAGTAACTGACTAATGAAGCATTCATAGTGTATCTTAAATATACATATAATCGCTGACGATGCTGTATATCTAAAATAGTGCTGCATTCGATGTGATCGATATCAAAAATACCGCTAAATCTATTTTCACTTGCGAAGAAAATGAAAAATCGATGCGAGGAATGTTACTGGAATATTCGAACTAGGATATGAAATAAATTCATACGATTCGTAGACGTGTTCTGTTCATGCAGAGAAAGCTACGTACCTTGGTGACATTCGCGCATCTACACCACGTCACTGCGGCAAGGCATCCGTATATTAACACAGAAAGTACCAAACACTTGCAATTCGGTTCCTTTTGCAACACCCCGCAAACAGTTTGAGAGACTGGTCGCTGCTGCGGACATATCGCCACAAATAATTAAGCATTATTGTCCTTGATGCAAGGAAAAGGCTGTCAATCGACTCGATATAATATTTTTAGCAGTGGAATTTGTAAAAAAAAAGAAATGAAAGTTGGTAAACGAAAGTAACAAAAGTTTCGATGAAAAATGAAAAATTCAAGACAGAATTCGATCACTTTTGACGAAATTTAGTGCACTTCGTGGCAGAGCGAGGTAGTCGAATGGGAATAAATAAGCAGAGCATCGTACAATAAATATCGAAAAGTGTTAAATATTTTGTCAAAGATATTTGGGAGTGCGTACTTCTTCGTTTTCTCGATTCATCGTTGAAATTATTGAGCCACTTCCGGGAACGTTCGAACGTTTGCTGGGGTCAAAACACGAGCTTTTCCATTTCACGGATGTTTCTTATTCTCCCTCATTTTCCGGGTATCAGCCTTTGTGCTGCGATCGTAAGAATTTAATTACGATATTTGCTTTGATTACGAGCGAAAGTCGAGGGGGACGCTGGCTTTCGAACGCGATGAACCGAAAATGACCCTTGGCAATTAAAGAAATTACATCACGTCGGTAGCATTGTATGGAAAAATGACGATATATGTGTAGCAATTAAAAGCTTCCCTCCGATACGGCTGAATACGGACAATACGTAACCGAATAGCATTCTATACATTGGCCATATCGTTTTTTTTTATGAACAATACGTGAACTTTCATTTACGAGATACAAATTTTTATTTTGCGAGAATACCAAATATTCTGTGATTAAATCTAAATTAGTATTTTAAATGAAATTATTTGAAATCGAAAATATAAAGTAATATCTGATGCTATAAACCCTTTGTTAAAAAAGTTTTCTTATGTAAACTAAACGAGATAATAGATAATCTAGAGTTATAAACACGGAGCACAGTATTGCTATAATATCTATAAAGTTCAACAATATCTCAGGACTATTTTTATTTCGAATATCAGTTACACAAATTAGAAATTTATCAAAAGGAAAACGTAATATATTTTTTCTCAAAATGGAAAGAACAGAAATATAATTTGTTCAAATACAAAATATGACCACGTAACTTCGTGTTCCTCTGCGTTAAAAAAAAATTCTTTTTACATTTTTTACGATCCCCGAGCCGTCTCTAAGGCATCGTCGTCCCGTGTAACTCGAAAGCTCGTGTGCACGTTTGTGCGAACGGCCCGCGGCGATCCCGAATCGAAGCGATTAAACGATTCGAATCGATCGACGTGCCGCCGTAGACGGATCGCGAACGACCGCGAAAAGGGAACTTTCGAGCCCCCCCGGTGGCGCAGAGAGGCTACCAGTCGTTGTTTAAAAAGCGCTATCTAAAAATATTTCCCCGCTTAACAATGTTTGCCTAGCTGTCGTCTGCTCAAAGGTTAACCATCACACGCGCGACACCACTCGAAGGCGGCATTGTTCGCGTCCTCGTCCGCGGCGAGTCGTTCATCCCCAAGGCGAGGAATAAAATCGATCGGAGGGTGCAACGAAGGGACAAGACCAATCATCGTCGAACAACGGCGTCTACTTATCGTACTTCGCGGGCCTTTCGCCCTGTAACGCCATCCCGGACGCGTCCTCCAACAACGTTCTCGTCTCTCATCGCACTCCCGAGCACGGATCCCGAATTCGATTAAAAATCACGAACGCGCAAAGAACGGGAGGAGAGGTCGAATTTAGACGAGTCGCGTTTTCGCCGATCGGAGACGCGTCGCGGACGAGTTCGATTCCAGCGAAGGGATGCACGCGTATTCGAACGGGCTAAGCGGAAGTCGAGGACGCACCGTCGCTCGCGCGAACGTCCCCCGCGTCCTGACGCGCCCCACTCGCCGTACTTTCGGCTGGATCCACCCCGAAGCTACCCCACGGGCTAACTGGCACCGTCGATACACCGTATTCGCGGACGCGGCATCTCTACTGACGTCCACGAGCAGCGACGACGACGAGCATCGGCGTCGCTCCCCGGCGTCGGCGCCCTTCTCGCCACCGATTCCCGCGACTGCGCCCGCTTCCGCGTTCCTGCGTCCCCCAGTGGCCAGCCTTTGTCCTCGCTCACCCATTCATCCCTCATCCTGTGCCACCAGGATTACGATCGAGACACGGTATTCTCTACCAGTCGACGCTTCGGAATATTTCGCTTTCGTCGATGTTTCTAATACGAAAATGGTACGGTTAAAGGGGGGCAAAATAAAGGCAGTTTTCAGGAATTCTTTACTACGCACTTTCGAGAAAAAAGTTCGAGCAGATGTTTTCCAGATTCCAAATCGTTTTGGAAAAAATATTTTCGATTGCAGGGGTCCATTACAATCATTTTTGGTGAATAGACATACCCCCGAAATCCTACCCACATTCAAGAAAAAAATTCGAGGTGTGAAATTTTTCGGCAAAATTAAAAAATTTCAAATCGTTCTAAAAAAAATATTTTCGGTTGCAGAGGGCAATTATAAGCATTTTTGGTGATTAGATATACCCTCGAAATCCTACGCAGTTTCGAGTAAAAAATTCATTACCGAAAATTTCATGTCTGACCATACCATTGATATGTTTCACTGAAATTTCAAAAAATTTCAAATCGTTCTGGAAAAATTATTTTCGGGTGCAGGGGTCAATTGCAATCATTTTTGGTGAATAGACATATTCCCGAAATCCTACTGGGTTTCGAGAAAAAAATTCCGATAGATAGACAAATTTTTCGGTAAAATTAAAAAATTTCAAATCATTTTAGAAAAAATATTTTCAGTTGCAGGGGTCAATTACAAGCATTTTTGGTCAAAAGATATACCCCCGAAATTCTACCTATTTTCAAGAAAAAAATTCTATAACTATTTAACTAAGCCTCAATCAACAAATTAGTATCCTTGATTTTCGTCTTATTTTGGCCTCTAGAATCTCCCATTAAAATTTTTCCCAGGGGTGGCTGAACACCCTGTATATCTTCTTCTACATTTAGTATCAGTAAAAATTAGGCAGAAAGCTGTATCTCATCGTTTGGGGATTAAAAATGGCGCTGTATCCGAAGAATTGATTTTATCATGTATGTCGTTAGTCACGTATAAAATCAAGAATATTTAATTTCCAATTCGCTAAAAGTTCCAATCGAAGGGTATTTAAACGGCATTTACCCGCGTTGTTCTATTTAGGTTGGTAATTATTTAACCGCGGTTGATTGCACGGTACGATCGTTGGAAAGACGCAACTGTTTATCAAAATAATTAAAGGGAAGATGCGAGAACCATATACCGCGAGCACGTCAGGGATAAAAATTACAGGCCGCGGAAGAGCGTGTTGCTCTGCCCTTTCAGAAAAATTTAATAGCTCCCGGGATTAAATTTTATTATACGGCGCTGGGGCGAGAACACGTTTTCCACTTTGTTATCCGTGGGAATATCTATGCCGCCTGGAGGAATGAATTTATAAAACGATCGCGACAGCCATCTGCGCCCAGCGGAACGTATCAGTTATTAATTTCGCAATCTTCGTATTTACAGACTGCAAACGAATAATTGAATCGTCTCCGTTCGTTTAGAAATATCGTCGTTCGTCGAGAGAAGCTTCGTGTTTAAATGGTTGAACTTCGGAGGTTCTACCGTAATTTAGAATTCTTTGTTCGTCTGTTTTCGCATACAAATACAACCATATCGTTGCCTTCCTCAATGAAACCGGCTGGCTCGATACGACGCAAAAATAGATTCTGCACATCGATGAAAGGGATCGAGAAACTTTCGACTGGATTCACATCAGACGGTTATCAATTGATCGATTGCAAAGTTTATTTTCGAGAGACAAATTGGAAATGATTTCTGTTAAATATAGTACGAAATCGACCCCGCGAATGAGATAATGGCACCCGATAACAATCCACCGCGATATCCGTTTTCACGCGTGCAGACGTTGAAGATCGCGTCGGTAGAGATTAAACACTGTCCCGATGAAAATGATTTGCGACAATATTATCGTTCAAACGAGGGAATAATGTTAATCTAACGGGGCAGGTCGTTTTCGCGAAAGGATGAAATATAGGCGATGTATTATGCATTAAGTGGAGGATTGTGTATGCTGTAAATTCTTAATTTCACTGCACGGTAAAAATAGGCTCGTAAATGTTCTTCGAAATTACTAGGAAATGGTGAATGTGATATATTTGAAAATCGAAAGAGTAATTCTCGACTCCTAAAATACTATGATGGGAATAGGATTTATATTATTGATAATATAATAGTATCGTCAGTCGCAGTGAAGCTGTGGCGTCTGGCCATATAGTCTAATACTACTTGTTAGTGGATTCTCTTATTCTTAGAAAGAAAATAATGATATTAGGGACACTTGACAAGGTGTTATTAAAACCGTAAAAATTCATTTTACAGTAGAATATTCCCCCAAAATGAAAATGTAAGATTTCAACGTAATTCTAAATTTCAAAAAAAGTTACATAGCTACCAAGGAATTATTAAAATCGTAAAAATTCATTTTATAGTAGAATACTCCCCCAAAGTGAAAATGCAAGTAGATTCCAACGTAATTCTAAATTTCAAGAAAAGTGACATAGCTACCAAAGAATTATTAAAATCGTAAAAATTCATTTTACAGTAGAATACTCCCCCAAAGTGAAAATGCAAGTAGATTCCACCGTAATTCTAAATTTCAAAAAAAGTCACATAGCTATCAAGGAATTATTAAAATCGTAAAAATTCATTTTATAGTAGAATACTCCTCCAAAGTGAAAATGCAAGTAGATTCCAACGTAATTCTAAATTTCAAGAAAAGTGACATAGCTACCAAAGAATTATTAAAATCGTAAAAATTCATTTTACAGTAGAATACTCCCCTAAATGAAAATGTGCTATGGCGCTCGCCTACATTATGCTGCTGATTTACGATCTTGACATTGAGACGTCACTTTGCGTGGCGCCGCCGCCTCGGTTACTTTCGCAATCCATGACAATGTTGGCGCCCCGAGAGTCCAACAACCGGGTGCTTCGATTTAAACATCAAACAACGCGAAACTAATCCAAACAGCCCGCGACCCTAAATAAACAGGTAAACGAGATACCGAGTATCGAACGAGTTGCACCGGTCCCGTGACCGCGGGGCGAACGGTCTCGTTGGGCTGGTCATTTCTGGTCGCGTGACTTTCTGGACACCCTCTATTTGTATTGTGGCCACGTTGGATAAAGGCACGTTTCGGCGCCGTCTCGTCGGGTATCTATTGATTGCAATTTGAGATGACGGCAGACGGGCAAGCGCGCACGTATCTCAAAGCGTCCGCGTGTCGACTTATGCGCGATTTCCCTTCTCGACAGCCGACGGATCAGAGTGCCAGACGGATTAACATAAATGGCAGTCTTGCCCTTAAATAGACGAGCATCGATCGAGCAGGGATCGAATCGAACCGGGGTAGCTTTGAAATCGAGAATTCGCGTGGCTCCCCTTTAATGTCCATAGTATCCTTGAACATCCTGGAACTAGGTCTTCAGGCGCCGTTTATCCGCTATAAGAAGCCTGGGGAACTTCTAGAAGGGTGTCTGAACGAGAAAAACAGGATCAGACGCCGTTGATTTAAGCTTCGGCCATTCTGACACGGTTTACTCGCAATAACATAAATACTTACGTATACACCGCGAATCATAAATTTCCAAGTAAGGTTGGAGCACGTAAATTCTGTAATTCGTATGCAAGGTTTTGTTGCCAGGCGAGAAGATACTGTTTTCTATATTTGAGGATGCGAAAACGTTGCTGATTTAGGTGGGAAATTATTTCGTTTCGGCGCAACCCCCGTTTCACTTTTGTCGAAATAACTGCCATTAGGATTTATGAGTTTTACTCATTAACGAGATGCTTTGTGCTCGTTATTAAAATTTTTACGTGGAAGGAGAATTTTTTTACTACGTTCGATATCAATAAAGTTTCTCTAAATCGTATTTATTTAGACTTCTAGCTCATAGTACCATAGATTATTGCACTCGTACGTAAACGAGTATTATTCGTAATTAATAACAGTTAAATGGTAATTATATTTCTTGAGGTGTACAGAATTTTATTCGATTAGAAATTTGTCTTTCATCAATTTTCTTTGTCAACCATTACGTTCGAAGCTTTAAATGGCTAGTTGTGTTTGTTTTTTAATATATTTATATAAGTTAAGAAGACGTCTTACATCTTTGATGAGAAACTTTCTTCTTGCTCGGTGAAAAGTCGATTGTGACTCATTTTTGTTAGGTTTTTTTAGATACAGCTTAGATAAAATAAATAATTAAAATTAATTTTTCTAAATGGCGTAGTAAGTTCACATATGTAGTTACTATATTTCACAAAAGAATTTAGAAAGATATAAGATACGAAACTTTCATCGTTTTTTGAGGATTCGAACGAGTTATATGGAATCGAAAAATTGGAAAACACTGTAACATAAAAAATTCCATGTGGTCTGTCGATTTTACGGTTCGCGATTCGCGTTAGATTTCATCCAAATAAACACCGCATATTAACACGACCCAGCGATATACTATTCTATTTTTTGGAACCACGCCAAAACCGCATTTTCTCTATAGTATCGAATCCTTCGTCCACGCGTATGTATGTAGCGATCGGTATCAAGGATTTCATATACATCGCAGGACCGTCGAGAATTCATTCGCATTGACCATCCAAAAATTAATAGTACTACGAAAAACTTGTCTATTGTTCAGATTACACTTTAATTTATACTCTGTATTCTAAACCAAATAAAATAAAATATTTTCTGTGGGTCAAATTGCAATTATCGCGAGAATAAAATAACATAATTCTAATAAATCTATTCGCTTCTCGAGGTTAACAAAGTATCTGATAGCTGATATCGAATCTTAGATATAGCTTTTAATATTATTCTGATTTTAGACTTTTTTACAAATTCTCGTACGATAGCTCAACTTCAAAATAATGAAGACTAATTAGTAAATAACGTTGTGCCTCTCAACAAATTCACCAGAGAATATCAGTCTATTCTTCTTTATTTTTAAACTTTGTTTTTCGCATTTTCAAGAAAGTTTCGTTTAATTTAATGCCCATGACAGCAGTTCTTATTTCTGATTACAAAAGACCATCTCATTTAATCGATACTAATAAATAGGGCTGTTTCCCTTATTGCTTTCTGGAAGTGTCTTTAATTACCTAGCGACAGCCCATCAGTATTTGGGACACCCTTTTATTTTGCTGGCGACATTGTCTAAACTGCTTGGGTACGTAGGGTGTGCTGATTAAAATCAAGCAAGACTTAATTAAGCCGGTGTCATTAGAGGAAGGCGTCCTCACTCGATCTCGATAACGCGCCTGTGCCTGGTCAAGAACTCATTTATGTAACAAATTTTTCACCCTCTTTTGCGGCGGCTAACAACGTATCCCGTGAACTCATCCTCGTGGAAGTTTTTTTCGAGCTACAGCGAACGTTTGTCCGCTCGCTGGAATATTGAAAAATACAACCACCGAAGAAAAGCCTTCAAGCAGACCGTTAATTACCGGAATATTGTTTAAATAGTGTATATTTTATCGATTAACGAAATTTTCTTAACCAGAATAAAATTGCAAATTCCACGAAAAGGTCAAAGATCGCGCGAATAAACAAAGTTCCCAAGCATTATATTTAAAAATTGAAAAGACATAATAAGTAGAGAGGGTCTGATTGTCTCAACCCCTGAATAATTCGTATCTCATATTTTTGCATATTAAGTGTATTTTGTAGATTTTTTGAGAATTAAAATTTCCCATAAATGCATAAACATCCACAGTCTACCGATAAGTTTATTTCAACCGGGTATAATGCGTAGTTTTTGTGTCGCTTGTTTTCGTAAACAACCGTCGAGGAGAGTTGATGCACTCTTTTTACGTCACGCAAAAACTGCACGGTGATATTGTACAATGAGATTCACTTGAATGGAAAGAACCAATGATCGGTGTACTGTAAGTAATTGTTGCCCGTTAGCCTTGTCCATGAAAAGGTGGTGGAAGTTGGAGCGCGAATGACGCGCATGCATGCACTTTGTATTTATAGTCTGCCGGTCGCGATCCAAGCAGAGCAAAATTTAAGTGCCTGAAATCTATTTTTCGCTCGTTTGGTATTGTTGCCAAATTTTTTTTTCCCCCCGATTGGAGACTCGACAGTGATAACGACACGGACGTAGCGAGTCTCTGGGTAT
Organism: Colletes latitarsis; assembly: GCF_051014445.1. Lineage (NCBI taxonomy): Eukaryota > Metazoa > Arthropoda > Insecta > Hymenoptera > Colletidae > Colletes > Colletes latitarsis. The sequence goes on from NC_135138.1 coordinate 33,858,898, forward strand.
CGGGTTGGCTTTAATTTCGCGTCTCCGATTGCATCAACGCTCGCGGAGAAAGTCAAGCGAAAAATGATGTATCAGCGATGATTAAATGTCAGACGCTGCAATGAATTCTGCCCCGGCAGACAGTATCGATGCTGCGAGCCAACCCGAATGCTACAGTACCTGCTTAACGACTATACTCAATTATCAGCTAAAGATAGCAGCAATAGGGATAGAAGCCAGAGGCTTTAGTTTCCACGCAAAGACAATATTGATATCGATCGGTTCGCGCAAAGAATATTCCCGGGTGTTGCTGGCGTTTCCGTTTGAAAATTACGCAACCGTCGCGTTCGAATGGAGATTATTGTACGTCGTTGTTGCAAAACAAGATTTTACAGGTACCATGGGAAGAATTAAACATCGGATTAAAATGTAATTTTATTCTCATTAAATATATAACCGTGTCACGCATTCAAAGTATTGCCATTTTGCTTATCCCAATCTGACAATTACAAAAAACATCACATTGCCAAACGGTTACAGACAGTCGACCTGCAAAGTACGAGAACAAGTGTTTCAAAGTGATTAAACCAACTGCAATTGACAGAGGGAACTCGTTGCGTGTTGCTGACCTAACGAATCCATTCGTATTTATAATGTCCGAGTGAATCAGACGCTATAAAATATGTATGATAATTGTATTGCTACTGATTACTCCTCGCTCTCATTGTCAATGATATCCTGAGAGTAAACCTATGTCGCACGCAACGGTTAAAGTACGTTCCTTCGAAGCACGTGTTCCAATGAGAATTTTACTCCAAGTCTCGGTCCCTTACTAAAAATATATAAATCGTACAAAAATCAGGCTTAGGATAAGAAAGATTGAAAGGAATTGGGGCGCTTCGAAGGGCCGACTTTGCGATACATTCGTTTAGGGCATCTCAGGGTGTTGATTGTTGACGTAATCGTTTCTGTTAGCGCCGCTTTTTTTTTTCTCGAGATTCGTTACGTATCAAATTGAAAAAGGCAGACGAATATTCTGTGGCGAGGACACCCGCCCATTTAAAAGTCTGCCAAAACTAGTACGGTACAAGTACGAACATATAATATCGATAAATATAATGTATATATTAGTATATAAATAACACGATCCTTTACACTAGAGTACAGGGTGTATATACATGTACGATGGATGGAGTCTTCGTAATAGTTACCGGAGCATCGAAGATTTCTCCTTAACTCTAATTATTTTTTCAATCCTCGTGGCGCGCTTATCTCAACGACTCCTATTGTCCTTGCGTCGTTCTAGCGATTTCTTAATGCAAAAGTAGGAAAATAGCGAGGGATTCGGCGCGAATCGTGCTCAATCTTGCATGAGAAAGACCTGCGATCGAAGGTCTCTTTGGTGGAGAGGACGGAGAAACGATAAGCAAGTTTCCAAAGTCAATTCAACCGATGAAATCTGTTGTAAATATAGGATAACCTTAGCAGCTCGCTGATCAATGCAATTAGGTATTGATGCCGTGATATCATTTTAAATCTCATCTACACCACTTTCGCTATGAAAACATTGCCTAAACGGTTAATTACAAGACACGTGTCACCATTGCTTTTTTCCAAGGTATAAAATCGTTTCGCGTTAAGTAAAGGAAAATTAAATATTTTCAGATTTTCTATTGGTCTTAAATAACTTATGATTTCAAGTGCTATCGATGCTGTCTATCACAAGGGAACTAAAATACTTCTTCGATGTTGTTGCCCTAACAATTTTAAAAAAGCGACCAGATTCTTTTCACGGAATCGTACAGGGCTGCGACCTTGTTATGATTCCAGTCTGTTCGAATAACGTCACCGCTCCCCGGGGAGCGTTGAACGATGTTGGAACACGTTTTTAACGGGTCTCACGAACCTTTTTTTCAAAATGAAACTTGATTGTTGGACAATCGTTGCATCCAAATTTGTTTAGATTTCTTTATACGAATCGAATCGTGTCCAACACGACCATCGTGTTCATTGTTGGTAACCGTTTGCTTGTGTTTGACCTTCTTGACTATCTATACTATAACCAGTAATGCTATCTGGACTTTGTAGAGATGCTGCGTAGAGTGGATTCACTGGTGTGGAATTTGTGTCGAATTGGGTTGAGTCATAAACACTGTGATTCTGTAAACAAAAGAATATTTCGTGTTGCACTTTTTAATAAAAGACTGAACCATTGTGAAGACATCATAGACTATATCGTGCCGCTGAACGGTAAAAACGACGGGGGAAAAAATGAATATGTGTCTTGATAACAAATCATCTCGTCCAATATATTAAGTGTTCAATATTACAATTGCACATATACAATAAAAAAAATTGTGAACGTTTTCAAGCTGATTGCAAAATCTTTTTCTCAATTATGCAAGGTGCAATAATTTCTTGCAAATTAAAAAAGCAGACGATAGCGTTCGTGAAAGGGACAAATCAATTGCAACACAAGATGAAATAATAGCGTTATCCACTGCCATGTTAGTGTAAATAAATAAAACCAAGTACATTGACTACATTAATAAGTTTAATTAAATCTAAACATGCTGTATATACAGATAATAAAGCATTTGTGCGCTTTTCTATTATACACTACAATATACATCTAGTTGTTAACAAACACATGTAATTCCGACCGATATCCCATGATATTTCACTGTTCCAATTATTAAAATGGATTAACTAAATAAACTATTTCTCTTATATACAACTACATGTAATAACTTATACTTTATACCAATAGCTCTAATGAATATTTATAACGACTCAGTCTGTGTATAGGTCTTTGTGTCATGAAGGGAAGGACTAGGATCTGCTTCAGTATCTTTTTGCAATTTATGGGCGCTAGAAACTGTTAAAGACATTAAGTAATCGCTCAAACCATCAGACTCTTTTTTTCGTTTCACGGACGTTTCTTTGCTTCGAAACGCGGACGACGAAGAAAGTAATTTTTGCGAAGCATTCGATATATCAGTCAAATTCGATGTGGTGTCCACATCGATTTCAGAATTGTCAGTATCGGTATATTGTTTCGAAGAACTCGATTCTTTCATATCGATAACGTCCCTCGAAGTTTGTGCAACATTTCTCACTAAAGGTTCCTGAACAACCGAACTACCTTTCACCTCTGAATCGCGAATACTGTTATCCAAAATCGATTGCAATGTACTTTCGAGCGGTGGAATTTCGAAAAATTGAGTCGGTGCGTTCCCTACAGACTTTTTCCTCTCGTGTTCTAAACTGCTCTTTCTTGTAAACGTAAATAAATTCGTGTTGCTATCGTTCACTTTAGGTTTATAAACGAAGTTGCTGGCAGTATTTGGCGAGAAAAGTAGGTTTGAGACGCTACTGGAACCGCCGTATTTGAATTGCGATATAGAGCTACTTCTCCACGTTGTATTAGAAAATCTTAAATCCGGCGAACTTTTTTTGGAATCGATACAATTGTCTGATTTTGTCAGAGGGTAATTTTTTAATTCGGCAGTGCCTTTTTCCGCGCTGAGACGTCTAGCAAAGCTTTTAATGCCGGATGTGGTTCGGTATAAAGCAGTCGATGGTTCGTAAGTGTGTCCACTACCACTTCTAGAATCACGGGTAGATGACATGGAGTGTGAGGAAGTTTTGTGTTTTAAGTGAGATGATTTTAATGTTTGTGAATCATATAAGGGCATATAAATAGACGGAGTATGGACCTGATAAATATAATCGCTGTCTGTTTTTAACGAGGAGAAACTCTGTTGATGTGGTAATGATACTGTATCTTCATCCATTGCATCATCTACTTGCGCCTTGTATGAGAACATTATCGACGGCTGCGAAACCCTAAAATAAATCTTATTAGACAGCCACTGTATATAAATTTTAACACTAAACCTACCGCGACCGGTCAAATGACCGTTTCTAAAATTTCCATTAGAATTTCTAACACACAATATTACTTTAGCACCATTTAACTTCACGAATTTTCTTACAGTATACGTACAATGAATACAATATTTACTTCTATCCTTACTGTTTGTTTTCTGAGAAAAATATGTAGTTCATTTTGCCTACCACGACCAGTCATCTGATCGATTGAATGATTCATATTTTTTTGTAAAAAGCTGGACAAAATTTGGTATCAAATTCTGGTTAAATAGGAAATATATGTACAGCAAAGACGAAAGGAAAGAATTTTCAGTCTTGGAACAGTCTAACAACGCGTATTAAAAATAGTTAAACTTTAGACGCGTGTAGTTCCAAAACTACTAATGTTTTATCCATGATTGAGCCACTGTTAGAAGCGGCAAGGCCTCCCCTTTAAAATGGCCTTTGGTTTTTGGCGATCCGACTTTCCGTTTTCGAGATATCGTAATTTATGTAATGGGGTAATTTTTTAAATTCCGCTCGGCGCCTTACGAAAGCCCATTAACGCGTATTAAAAATACTAAAACTTTAGATGCTTGCAGTTCCGAAACTACTAGTGCTTTATCAATTATTGAGCCATCATTAGCAGCGGCAAAGCCTCCCCTTTAAAATGGATTTTGGTTTTTGACGATCCGACTTTCCGTTTTCGAGATATCGTAATTTATGTAAAGGGGTAATTTTTTTAATTCGACTATCTCTGTCTCCGTCTGACGCGTCGCGTGGGACCTCCTCGTCGCACGTGAGTCGAGGCAGTCGTGACGCGGAGTCGTAGTATTTCCAAGAATTTACTACGCACTTTTTACTATTTTACGCGCAAGGTCATTCATCTCGCGTCAATGAACGTAAACAAACGCTTCGAACCCTCGTATCTCCGAAACTAGCCACCGCATCGACTCGAGATTAAAATCGCTATATCTTCGAAACTAATAAAGCTATCGGCTCGCACAAACGCTCATTTTAAAGGGCATTTCATCCCCTATCTAATGACTATACCAGCTACTATAATTTTTATTATCTTCTATGTTTATTTTGAAATTTACTTTGACGCTATATACCCAACGAAGTTTCAGCAATTCCTATTGATCGTACGACTATTGTGCGATAAAACTGGACCATTAATTGTTTATTTGATTGAAAATGAATTTAAATTTGTATACAGGGTGTTTGTATAATTACTATGCCATTTTTTCGTAAATTCTTTTCTCCGGAATTAAGTACGGTATCAACTTGAAAGAAAATTCTTTTTCCGTTGGCGCCGGTAGGTTTAGTGTTAACATATTAAATATATCTGAACATAATAACTTACCCGAAAACTTCTGACAGGAATGTGTGATAAACCAAAGGTGTAAAAAGAGTTAAATAGACAGCTGCAGTAAAATCCACAATACATAGTCCTATAGGATTCTGTGTATAATTTAAAAAGCCTGCACCAATTGATTGTACTAAGTCTAGCATGGCTAAAGTACCAGCATAAATGTAAAAACTTTTCTTTGCTGCAACAAAAGTTATCTCATAATATACATTTCAATATAAACTAACAATGAATTAGGTATTGACATTCACATACTTGGAAGAGTTAATCGATCTCTTAATCGCGTCCATGGCAGTATTAATATAAAAAGGTATATCTGCAATAAGGTTGTAATAAGGAATAATACAATTCATAATGAGCTATACCAACTTATACTAAATTATAAACTTACCATTGTGAAAACAATACTACTGCAAAACCAAAACATCATACCACCATGACCAAACACATAAAAATCTCTACTGGGTATATGGAATGTATCATCTGGTAAAACTAGTTCCAAAGTTCCTTGAGTTACTGTAAAAGCCAGTGCTATGAATGATGTGGCAATTAGAACTCTACGAATACTTGAACGACTATCCATGTGTCCTATGAAGAAAGGCCATGTATTTGCAATGTTTGATTTTCAATTTTGAACAATGGAAATAAACTTACCAAAAGCCAAACCAAAAATAACCACACTCATTTCTGTGGATAACAAGAAAAATCTTACTGTTACCCACAATACTTTGTCCGTTTTACCACCAACAGTAGCTGCTGTATTTACACTCATCGAAACAACACATCGTATTACTGAAATTACTACATTAGAAATGACAAGTCCATAAAATGCTAAATATATTGGACTACTCGTTGCTCGTAATTTAAGCCGTGCCCTGTTAAATCTTATAGCAATGAATAAAAGAAACAAAAGGTTTGGTATCAATATGATAATATCCCATATTCGTACTCTGTAAAACAAAAACAGATTGGTACAGCAGAATTAAATTAATTGTTTAATATCACATACCTTGAGTCTTTAATTTCTTTGTATAAGATGAATTTGCAAAAATGCTCCTCATCATTTATCGGTGAACTAACATTAGGGATCATTGTACTGCTTAAGTCATACGTGTGTAACCAACTTTCAGAAACTTGTTCACGTACTGCACCATACATACTTTTTATTCTATAGTACACTTTATACCCCAACCATTTTTTGAGTTTTCACTAACAAACAAACAAATGACTGAACTGTGTGATCTTTACACAATAAAAAAAAAATAAATAAATATCATTTTTCCGTTTTAGACATTTAAACGGTACAAAACATTTTTTAACGCTTCGGTCGAACGAATCATCGTAAAATATTTAACACCGATCAGTGATATTATAAACATAACCTAAAACTCTTGGCAATTTTCCCAAACCGCGACCTTCGGACGCGATAGGAAGCGACGAATGATCCGTATAATCAACAAATAGTTTAATAGAACGTTCTCGCGGAATAAAACTAAATACTCCGTTTAAAAGGACGAAAATCGATAAGTGGTCACCCTATTGTGTAGCTGTCAGATCGACGACAGAACGATAAATCACCTTCTGCTTCTCTAATTAATTATCGCTAATTGAATAAATACTTGGGCATCGTCGAATCGACTTACCGTACATGAAATTGTTGCTCTCATCCTCGTCGTCGACGAAAACTAGTGTACTTGCTTTCTCTGATTCTCCTCTCGCGTACCCACTGTGTTGCGTGAGTGTTTCGCAGTTTTTTTCCGCTGCTTACCGCTGTTTGTCTCTTTGTCTTACCCGTGCAGGTTCGCGCGACACCATTGGCATTGTGCTATGAGATACCCGTGTCCATTCTGTCGGATCAGTTTTTCGCGGACGATCTCGGATCTTGAGTTTTTCTTTTTCTCTTCTTGTCCCAATAACGCCACGCAAAGTGCCCGAGAACCGTATACTTGATCGCCACTAGCAGGAACGCGTAACGAAGTGCGCGTGACTGCGTAACGAGTTTGACGTTTCTATCGGACCTGCTGGTGCTCGACGAAAACAGCGGACCATCAAGAGGTGTTTCCAGGTGACGCCACGATTTAATGCCTATCATAAAGGCTACTGCTGCAATGTCCTCTTTTTTTGCGATTTATTTTCTATCGAAACACACGCGCGCAGCTTACGAACAGTATGCTCGGAAGCGAATACGCTTTCACTGAATTGTTACGACGCAACGTTCGAGCAGAAGCCTTCCGCCAGGTTAGGTGTTGGTAGAAAATACTAGAATGGCTGCGAGTCGCTCGCAAACCGGGAAATACAAAGTTCCTCGCTCTATTTCCTATCCCGTCCATTACACGGTCTGTTTACTGTTTTTCGAACCGATTACGAGAGACGTGAAACTAGAAGGCGGGTTTTACGAGCAAGAAAAACGCATTATGTATATTTTTTCACGTGTGTTCGTAGATTTCGACGTTTCTGATTACACGATTATATAATGATCGTTGATTATACGAGCAGTTTGCTGAAAAACGTTCACCGGGATATCCTTCCACCTGAACCCGGTCAAAGTTTCTTGATTAGAGGGGATTATGAATATTGGCATTACGGTTGCGATGGGTTTAACGATAAGGTGTGTAATCGAACGCTTTTTAATGCAAATCTTTTAATATATTACGAATATAAATGGACTGATAACAGATATACATGCATTTAACTTCGTGTATGCATGTAAAATATGTTAACAATATTTACTTCGAAGTCATAGTTGCTTTATAATATTATTAAAACGTTCAAAATTTTTTTGGAAGCAATACTGCTGTCATTTTAAAAATGTAACTACAACATTGCAACAATATTTCTGTAATATTCTGTGCTGGAATTTAATAGACTGGTCGAATAATTGTTGCGTATACAGGGATGGGGATGTGGATACAGAACGTTACAAACAATTTGTTCGTGGATCATAAAGAACAGAAACTTGGAACAATCTGTCCCATGTATTAGAGATATACAAGAAATACTTGTCACATTGGAGGACAAGGAAAGATTCTTTATTGGATCTAGAGAATGGATAGGAAGTTTCGAGGTAAGCGCGAATTAATATCTTTTATATCGGCTTAAAAATCCTCGTCGTTCTATCTTATGCAAAAAATGCCGTCCACGTATGTATTTTCAAAGTCGATTTTCTCGAAAACAAAGCCACGTTTCGTTCCGCAATTTCGATTTATTTTATACGAGGAATTATAGCCTGTTAAATTTGACCACGAGTTACGTTCTACTTTGCACAAATACATGTAGAATTTTATGAAATTATCAGAATTCAATTTTCGTAAATTAAAAGTTCTCGTGACAAGTAATGTAGGGGAGTGTTGTTACTAAAAAAACGATAAGTGTTTACGATATAGTCGACAATTAGTTAATAAAAAAATAAGTATATTGATGACTAATAATTCGTAGGTATGTCTTGTCTTAAATCATTTGTACGAAGTTCTTAGTAAGATTGTACACGTTCCAAGTGGTAAATTGTTATCAGGACAGATACCCGCTATCAAAGGACATTTCGAAGAATTTGGTAGCCCCATTATGATGGGTGGGGACAGAGACTGTTCTAGCAAATGCGTGGTGGGAGTTCACGAAGGCGTGAAAAATACTTACATGCTGATTATAGATCCACACTTCGTCGGTGTAGCAAAGACCATCGAGCAATTAGAAAATTACCACTGGGTGAAATGGCAAAACCTCAATAACTTTGTTGATAGCTCATTCTACAATCTGTGTTTGCCACAAGTCAAGTGTATAGCAACAACTAATAAATAAATATTAATTATTACAAATATAAGATGTTTGTAAATACTTCTATTATTCCTTTTCGAAATAAAATAAAAATACTGGAATAATCAAGCGAATTTTCAAAAAATTCCTTTCTTACATAATATTCTTTCAATACTTACATCGTCACTGTACAAATAAAATTGCAGATTGTATCATGTTTCCCTACGCGTGTCGTTTTTCTTACGAAATCACTGTTTAATCTCTTAATCGGTATTTAATATTAAACAAACTCCCTGAAGCACCCAGTGCGATATGTGCTCTGGCGTAGCAAGGTTTGCTTCGAACACCAGACCTTCTCCCATCGCGTTGCGTCGATTAGACGTCGTGTACACGGGAGTTTTGAAAGTATTCTACAATATAGAAACCTAGTAATCAAATATCCAAGTAACTCAAATTAACGAAACGATAGAATTTGATGTACTTGAAGCCTGAGTCGATGAGCTTCGACTGGAATAACGATAAGTATCGGTAGCTCTTCGACTAGGATCTTTGGATGCGATCTTCTCAGACACTTTTCTTCCATGTCCCATCTAGCACCTTCCAGATACAAACCGCTGACATAGCAACCCTACATAATTTTCTTTTAATGAAGTTTACACGAAGGGTAGCTTTTATTTAGTGGAAAACATTTATGGATCATCTTAGTATAAGTATTGAATTTTAAATTAAGTTATTACCTGGTCTGGTCTCTCTTCTATTTGATCAGGCTTGCTGTACTTCGATACCTCCGTGTAAGTGAGCGAACGATCGAGGGACCAATCGTTTCTGCGACAAGCCATTTGTACGAGAGCTGCTAAATAAGTTTCTGGAATGTGTAATCCGGCTATCCAGAGAACTATTGGCTCGTTCGCGCCTGACTACAATATTTAAAAAAATAGTAATAATTGACATTATTAGTTTTCTTCAAGTGATTGTTTCTTGGGATTCTCGTTTATTTTACCCAGTCAGTATATTGTTGTATTCTCTTTTCGAAGTGTTCCATCCAACCAGCAAGGTTCTTTCTCGTATCTGGCGCTAATCTGGCCCATTCTTTTGGTAGTACACCATTGTACAAAGCTGTAGCAATGCTCTCCAACAGCGTGTCCATTCCAATTTCCCCAGCAATAGCCTGATGTCGCGTAGAAATATTTTAATATAAATATTTGAAGATTAGAGGAATACGGACCTTGCTTAAATGCGATAGCGTCCTCTTCATCGTGCTAATTAACTTATTAAATCTCTCCAATTCTTGGAAAAGAACGATCGCTGTCGGCGTCACGGATACCCCGAAAGCTTTCTTCACTTTAATCAGATCGAACTCCGTAGGAACTTTGTTCAAGATCTCCTTGGCAATGTTGTCGATAAATTCATCTTTGCTTATTCCAGTTCCGCTGACCTCTAGGATTTCAGAAATGTTCGTGCAAAATTTACACGGTGATAATTATCTTTACTTCGTAATAATAACTCACCCATTTTGTCTAAGCGGACTGAAATCGTATCGTTCGCAATATTAGAGTATGTTTGAATTCTCAAAAATAAAATAAATAAGCAGGAAACGATATTAATGGCAAGTTTGCAGAAAAATAAAACATTTTTTAGAACTGTTCAGGACTCGAATCTACTTTTATAGATATATTATTAACGACATCGTGTTAGGGATTTAGGAATTCTTGCTACGCCCTTACCAGTTTGCGGTTGCAATTCTATAAGATTGTTCCACATTTCCTTCACTGCTTGAGTGAAGTACCCAATTTCGGCATTTGGATGGAGTCCAAAGACTTCCGGGGAATTCACCAGTGGGAGTTCCTGAATGAACTTCAGGTAATCGTCACGTTCCCCTTCCGGCGGTATCACGTAATCAACGTATTCGTCGTGATAGAAATGGAAGGGCTGAAAGACGTCGAACAAAAAGTCCCCGAAATATTCGTCCATGTAGGTTTCGGAGACTCGACGATCGTAACTGTCTATCACTCTTCCACCGTACATTACCTGATTTAACAAAATACTATTTTTAAAAGAATTTTCAGCGACCAAATTATCATAACAAAATATAGATAATTCTTTTCTGTAATTCCATTCATTCTTAAAGCACATAAATATTATAGTACCGAGTGTTTGGAGTACGCAAAGATACTCTATCTTAAAACAATAGGGTCATTATGAACGTACTTCGCCTATAAGATACTTCAAGCTGTTCCAAGGTATCCTGGTGTCGTTTGCTTTAAATGCCTTGGTCAAATACGTGTCTAGGATAGTCGTACATACGTTGAAATCCGATTCGTTGAAATCGTAGCTTATGTTCCAGCCAATTTTGTCATACCTTCTTCTTTCCTGTTGGTCAACTTTCATTTAACACTCGAACGGTAGATGCAACAGTCTTTCGCGATCGACTTTCTTCGGATTTACCTGGACTACCGCGTGATAAAAAGCTAGAACGTAAATTAGGTGTTTGTAAACGGGATGCTCGCAGGCACTCAAGGTGTTGGGTTTAATTTTGAAGTAAGTGTTCTCGAGATTTAACTTCAAACCACTCGGTGGCTCCGTAACCACTAGAAATAAGAATCATTAAGTTAGTCCAAATCTCAAAGTATATATTTATGTACAGAGTGCCTTAATGGAACCTTTAAAGGACTTTTGTAATATTCCAATAGGAAAATTGGGAGTTGGATCTGTCGTCAGCCATAAACGAAAGTCGGGATGTAGCTTTCCAGTACTTTCCAGAAGTTTTTCCAGCTCCCTTGTGAAGCTTAACAGCAGATGGCAATTTTGCAGCATCAGCCATTGCCCTCTCGATACAGCTAATTCCAGTAATTCTATCGCAGTCTAAATCCAAAATTTGTGTGATAAAATGGGTATTAATTGATAGGTTGATCCAGAAAATCTTGTCTTGGATCAGAGTTGAAAGAATCTATCAACAATCTTAGGGTAGAATATTCATTTTTCTTCGTTATCGTAATCAGCTACCAATTAATAAGAATAATAAACTACAATTGTATAAATTCAATCTCCAGCAGTATTACGAATAAATTAATTTCTTTATTAACCTTTTCTTGGCCCTGCCCCAGCGACAAGTATTTAAATTTTCCGCCCCCGAAACCATATCCTTCGGCTAATTTCATCAATTCGGACGATGGATCCGATCCAGGGCTCAGAATGAAAACGACAGGCATCGAGGGCATACTTTGTTCGAAAATCATTTCAAAGCTGATGTGAGGCGGGGTGATATACTCTTCGCCCATGATTTTACTGATGTAATTGATGACGCCTCGATACACACGATCGACGCGAAAACATCGTATCAACATTAATTTTTCGAAGGGTTGCAACTTCTCGGAGTAATCCAGAGGGAAATCTTCGGATTCTGGATCATCCATGTCGTACCACTAGTAACACAGATCACAGTTTAAATGAGCAGATCATGAAACTTGTCATTTCTAATGTAAATTGTATATTGAAAAAGTTCTGTAACAATGTTGTCTGTATTTTGATTGATAAGATACTGATACCTAGTGTCAATAATCTGATAACCAATCTTGCTCTTTCTCCCAGGAGAAAGAACATATTTACTTTTTAGTTTGATTTATCACTACTCGAATTACTGATAATATGTTTTGATTCCTGAAGTATCGAATTAAAAAACGTTCGTTCGACATTTTACTTCAGATCTAGTCAGCGTACATTTTGCCATTCCTCTCCGTGCTGTTGCAATTCCTCCGGAAGTCGACCGAAAGTGTCCGGGAAGTCGGTGCTCAGTTTAAGTAGGTCCACCCATCTGGCAGCGGGTAGCCAATTAGTGGGATTGGCCTTGGGCGATTTTTGTAGCTCGATACTGCCCTTGATGAAGAAGTCCAGTTGCGGCTGGAGGACGCGATTCAAGCTCTGCTGCAGTCGAGTGCAAATTTGGAACGAGAAGAGAAGCTTGTGCCTTTCAAATATACCCGTGCAACCGTAATCGTACACGTTCTTCGTCAACATCAGAATGATATTATTCAGACGGTGTTGCAACGATGGATCCGGCAGTGATTTCTTCAGGGAATTAGCGAACACTTCCACGTAACTTATCAACGAGTACTGGTACATAGTGTTCACCGTCGCCATATCAGCCAAGACGAAAAATAAGATCGCTCCACGCTTCGCCACCGATCGATATCCGTCTCGTAGTTTGTTCACGTCCGCTGCTGTGACTTCGCCCAGGTACAGTTTCGTCATCACTTCGTTCGCGCTCGATTTCGTGTTCTCCAATGTTTCCACCAGCTCCAGGTTGTCCAGCATATTGCCCTGATTGGTGGCGATCTCCAGCAGCAAACTGTCTTCGAGCTGCTGGAGTAAATTCTTGTTCTCGCTGGTCTCGATGATCAAAGTTTCGCGTTGCTCTTCCACGTCCGGTCTTTCTGTCCTTACCACCACCGACAGCAGTTGGTCTTCCAAGCCCTGTAACGAGATGTCTCGATTGTCCCTTTGATCTTTTCTCTTGCCACGGTTTCTCTTCGCTATTGTGATAAGAAAACTGAAATATTAACCCCAAGGGTCACCATGTAATTGATCACGGTGGCCTTGGCGTACAGAGCAGGATCAAACATTGGATTCGACACTTTGGTCGTCAGGTACATCCGAAATTTCGGATCGTAGTCTACTTCTTTATCACCGAGGAGAACGAACATCCGACCGCTAACATCTACAACAATGTTCCATGACCGTAACTCAGTACTTCGAGGTTCTAATCAGGAGCTCTGTTAGTTTTATTACTTTGTATGTTTCTCGACAGAAGGTTGTCCAAGACGGGATCGACTTCGTCGACGTCTTGGAACAAAACTGGAAGGCCATACTTTATCGCCAGTTCCACGTGCTTCAGGAAGTCCGCGTCCGTGAACGAGAGTATCTTCAGATTCTTCTGCTCCTTCTTCTTTATCCAGTTAAGAGCTTGTTGCTGAGGATCGATGCAAATCGGGAACCTCGATGCTCTTGTTGTTAAAATACCGTTTTGCACCGATAGTTCATCCGGCGGTAGACCTTCTGACGTCCAACTTAGGAGAATGTAGACTCGTTAATGATTGTGTAACGAAAGATCGTAAGACGATATAAATACATATGTTCGGATCTATCCTCTTTTTGTACAATCTAGCTGACTATTAAGAGTTCTTCTTTCGGATGAAATTCATAACTTACCATGGATTATAACAGTTTTTAGTAAACGAAAATTGAAAAATAAAATATTTAAGTTCTAGTGAAAAATTCGTGAATTTATGGAGATGATCATTCTATTCAAAAAACGTCAGCGTTCTTTAAATCTTCTTTCATCGCGTTGGAAGCAGTTTTAGGCAGTTTACTATATTTTACCAATACCTGTAGGTTGATCTTTCACTTTAAGTAAGAAATCTTACGTGCTAACTTCGACGTCGCTGCTCAGTTGCGTTTCTATTTTAAAGGTCTCCGTGAAAGGGATCTCTTTCTCCACCACGCTCTTCATCCAATCGTTGTACAACATCTGATTTCGATACTCGTACGAAAACGGTCCGCAATACGCGAGGAATCCAGCGGAGAGGAGACAGTTGCCAACGATCGTCTCGATTTGTCCCTGTAAGTTTTTCAATTCCACTTTCCATCGGTCGGTCTCCGAAGAAAGGCCGTTGATTAATTTGTCGGCGGCTATCAATCGCCTCTGCAGAAGATCCGTCTCTTCTTGCAGCTTCTGCCTCTCCGTCATCGCGTTCTCGTACTTCGCGTTCAGTTCACCTATGGCCTTCTCGATCCTCCTCAATTCTCGTTCCTCTCGCTCCAAAGCCTTTCGAGCTCGTACAGATTCCTCCTCCAGCTCTTTAACTCGATCTATTTTTGGTTTCACCTAAACCAGACAACGATTACTAATTTCCCGTGTTTCAAATTGGTCCTCAACCTCCGACTTTTAAAGGTAGTTTCTTAATAATATAAACTTGGGTGATATCCTTTGTTACACGCATTTATTCTACGTTTAGAAGAAAATCCAAACTACCTCTCTGAAAACGGCGCAGTAGTCCAACACGGCGAGTACGAATTTGTAGAGGCCAAATCCAGCTTTGCTGATGTACTGCATTTGGTCCAGCTTGGTGGTTTTCTTCAAGTGTGCTCTGACTGCTTGTTGCTGCTTCAGCGTGATTTTATCGCAGTTCATTTCTTGCAACGTCCTCAGGAACGCGGGATCGCTCATCATTCCCTTCGCGCCCTTCCAAGAGATATCCTTTACGCCTCGTAACATTGCCACGCATTCCGAGACTATTTGCACGGCCTCCGGTGGAGTCGCGAAGGATCTAAGAATTCATTCGACTTATTAGATTGAATGATATCTCAAACGATCAAACGTAGCAACATTAAAGTCAGTTTGCGTTTGAAAAATAATGAAACGAGTCGACCGCAAATTCCAATAAAGATGACCGCGTGTGACTTCGCGACTGTTTGACATGCCTGACGGAAGGCGTTATTAAATTGACTTTTTTCAATTTTAAGAGGAAATAGGTCTCTAAGGAATTTCATTAACTGCCGGGGAACGAAGAAAAACCTTATTTCAGTAATATCCGCTTTATCGAGCTCCCCAAGAGCCAATCTAGCAGCGTCGAGGGCAGGTTGCGCCTCGGCCAACGCTTGCCTGGCTTCCGTTTGTTCTTTATTAATAATTTTTCTCTGATCTTCTATTTCCTTTCTTTTCTCCTCGCTCAGCTGCTTCTTTTCAACCGCAATATCCGTGCTCTCGCCGATAGAGGAGAGCAATTGCTCGCAGTTCTTCGTTTGATCCGACACTTTTACCCTTTGCACTGCGAGGATCTCGTTGAGCTCGGTCAGCGTCACCGAGGCCTCCGCGATCTTTTGCAAACCTTCGAAACACGGTTGTTGAACATAGAAAATTCCTTACAAAAAGCTATTGAAAGAAAAAACATTCGAAACTGTTGGTACACACCTCCGGAAAGTCGATCGCATTGCGAGCTAATGTACTCCTTCGTCTCCAGCAAAAGGTTCAAGTACGTGTTTATGAAATCCAGATAGTGCTTCGGGGTCACGTAGTTTCGTCTTCGTAATTTCGTTTGAAACTCGACCGTGTAATCGCAGACCGTTTTGTGCACGTACACCATGTGTTCTACTAGTAATTCCCTGTAGTTTTGTGGTACGTTTGGATTCTACAATCATTAGGCAACGATATAGGGGAATTTAAATTTTTTAAATGGTCGTGACAAAGTCTGGATTGGAAGCAGACGAGTTGAGGGTTTTGTCGTTACACATACGTCTCTGAGAGTAACGTTAGCCACTGCTACTAGAGCCTGTTCGGGCCAAGGGAACATCCAATCTATCGTTGTGCTGTTCACCAATCCAGGATAACTACGACATCTCATTCTTAAGGAATCTCCAGCTGGGCTCATGGATAACGCGATTCGTAAATTCGACATGCTTGTTTTTACAAAATACGACCATACGCTTTCCCTGTAACGGAGAAGCGATGCTATTATTATTTATTAAAAGACTAGTCTTCTAAACCAGAGTACTCTCTTAATACATTGAATATGGAAAGTTTCTCGACCACAAATTATCAGAAATCAATATTCCAAGCAATTTGTAATTAAATATTTGACCTGGTAACCCCAAAACCAGCATCCTTAGCCTGATCTCTGGTAAGGTTAATGACTTCGTCCTTCTCCTCATCGGTGTACAGAGACGGCACGACGCCTATCATCAGCATGTTGTTCACGAGTTCCAAAAAACTCTCGTCCACGATATGAGAGGACGTGAAGAGGAACACGACCCTCTTATTATCCACACCGACCATGTTGTAGAGCGTTTTCATGTCCTCGCGAAAGGACGCCTCGTTGTAGCCGCGACTCAAACCGATCTCGAAGATCTGAAAGCCTGCTGCGAACGCAGCCAACTTTATCACCGATTTCTTGCCACTTCCACCGATACCAATGACCAGAACGTGACCACGGTGCATCCTGAGTGCCCTGTGAACTCTGGTCAGGTGTTCGAGTGCATCGTTGAACAGGACCATATGGAGTTTTGTCATATTCCTCTCGTTATAGTCCTCGAAAATCTGTCAGTGTATCATTTCATCATTTATATCGACACTGATGTAAATAGAGCAGAGATTCGATTATGCAGAGGATTGTTCACTGGGCCTGTGTGTCTTTAAAGTGTCTGTACCTCTAGAAACAAATTGTAGACGGCCTCGAAATCCAGCAAGTCTTCGTAGAATCGCGGTTCCTCTTCGTGGATCGCGTTCCTGAAGTCGCCAAAAAGCAGAGGATCTCTCATGGTATATTCGATCACTTCGTGTTCGTCTTCCCAGTGCTCCTCGATCTTTTCCTTTATGCGTTCATTGACCAGGTTCTCGTCCTGTGATTCAAGAAACGCAGTGAATTTTCCACTGTTGTGAAATTAACGAAAACGGGTTTGAACGTTACTTCTTCGTTGATCAGACGATCACATATGACCCTGGTGAACTCGTTCCTCCAGAGTCTGACGATTTGTTTCACTGTTGGCAAGTAATCTGGGTGGCTTTGGAGAAGGCCAGCCGTGATCCTCGAGAGGTCTCGCATGTTGAAAATGTAATGGAATTTGTTTGGTGTTGGTAGCAATTCCGCAGTAACTATCTGAACAGTACGAAGAAAGTAGAAAACTATGACATCGTTAGTAAAATTTTTTCAAGAAGAATTTATAAAATAAACGAAACCTCGTAAAGATCCAACGTTATTTGCACCAAATCCCCGGTGATTGCTTGCACTTCTTCCTCGAATATTTCGAAGTGTCCACCTAGTATATTCGTGTAAATATAGTTGAGAGTTTCGTTCGATGGAATTGTAACGTTGTAAACGGAAAACATGGAGATGAATCTTGGATCGACATCGTTTCTGCCGCCACCTGGTTCTCCCATTGCTGCTAGGTAGCCTAAATTGTTCGTTATACGTATAAGGATAGGTTATAGGATAATTTATTTATTTATCGAACTCATTTTATATAGAGAAACTAAATACAATGAAGAAATAACGTATACATAGAGGGTGTTCGGCCCTTTAATTGAGGCTTCGTTAAAAATCAGAAAATTTTTCGGCGAAATTAAAAAATTTCAAATCGTTCTAAAAAAAATATTTTCGGTTGCGGGGGTCCATTACAATCATTTTCGGTGAATAGACATATCCTCGAAATCCTACGCAGTTTCGAGAAAAAAATTCATTACTGTAAATTTCATGTCTGACCATACCGTTGATATGTTTCACTGAAATTTCAAAAAAATTTCACATCGTTCTGGAAAAATTATTTTCAGTCGAAAGGGTCAATTATAATCATTTTTGGTCAATAGACATACCCTTGAAATCTTACCCAGTTTCGAGAAAAAAATTCGAGAAGGTGTTAAATTTTTCGACACAATTAAAAAATTTCAAATCGTTCTAAAAAAATTATTTTTAGTCACGGGGGTCCATTACAATCATTTTTGGCGAATAGACATATCCCCGAAATCCCACATACTTTCGAGAAAAAAATTCTTTACCAAAAATATACTGTGTGGTCAGAAATGTTTCTATAACTTTTTAACGAAGCCTCAATCAACAAATTAGTATCCTTGATTTTCGTCTTATTTTGGCCTCTAGAATCTCCCATTACAATTTTTCCCAGGCCATATACTGACTCAGAGGTACAAATGTTAAAAAATAAAAGGAGCAGCATATAATCAAGATGCTCCAATTAAACTTACACATATCTTTCATATACATCATCGATAGATCTTTTCCGCGATCGTAAAATCCGCCTCTTTCGAACAGAAACTTGAGAAGAGCGATTGGTTGCTGAGTGCCATAAGTGTCCACCATTGGCATGTTCATGTCATCGATGAATACCAACAGTTTCTTGCCAGGTGGTGGACCGTACGTCTCCCTTGTTCTTTTATCTACCACTGCTTCTATGTTGTTTTGCACGTCCATCGACGTTGTTCTCGACGAGAAATTGATTAGAAGTTGATTCTGTTCAACATCGTGATAGTAAAGCTTTACGTATCGTTGTATATCTTCGACAACTTACGTATTTTTCATTGTTCAGGTGTCGTAGAAATTCCTGGATTATAGCTGTCTTCGCGGTGCCAGTCTCGCCAACCAAAAGTGCCGGACGATTAAGCGTATTCATCGTTTGGATAAACCAGGTCGTTCTTAGAGTATCGATGGTGGGAACCAAGATTTCTGAGAAATTTTTCTGTCTGTCGTGCACGTATTTGGGGATCAAGAACATCCATGGTACCCAAATGTTCTGTTTTATGTCCAGATAGTAATCGTACAATGTCCTGTACGTTACAGGAAGGTATCCTGTTAATAAATTATGAAACTGTCATTCTGACATCTGTCTGACGATATTCTTTCCAATTGTTTCTATTTCTAAAATTTAGAAATAGTCACTCGGCATTTTTCAAACTATACTTGCGCACAGTCGCTGGTTTATCGACGGTGTCTTGAACGAGCATGAGTCCACTTGTTTTTTTAATGTACTCGTCGAACTCTGGCTTATTTTCAGCGACTAAAGTAGCACCCAACGACCAGTAACAGGCTTGTATATACATTGCTTCGAGAATTTCATCCCTGGTGATCAATAGCTCCGGATGTACATCTTCGTCGTCTTCGGTTCGAGCCGCAATGGCTAAAGCTTCATCCAGAATCGATAGTAGGCCGTCGAAGACGTAACAGAGTTGTGCTACCTGACACGAAAAATGAAAATATAACGCAAGAATACGCGTCTGTTTTAACTCATAGTAACACATTTACTATAGAAGTAGTATCTTATGATTAAAATAGACAATCCTTATGTTTACGAATGTGAACATTCAAGTGAGAACTAACAGTGTAATATAAACACACATCCTACTCTTGACCTAGTCTTGTTTTAATCATATTAAATTACTGATTAAATAATTGTGAGATGGTATAACAATAATCGACAAATTCTATGTTAAGTCCTGTTCGACACAAGACCACAAAAAATTAAGTTTGTACGAATAAATTGTCAAGTTGCATATTTTCTTACAAATACGTCAAGGTAGATCGCGAGCTGATTCTTTCCTTGATCTCAAAGGCCATAGAAGCCTGAGTTAATTAGCCCATAAAGTTGTAATTGTTACCATGTTCAATCCAGTTTGTGGTATGATCATCTTAAGCGGCTGTACCGCCTGCATGCCTAACATTCCGTGTATAATGAGCTCGATTGCGCCGTCCACGTACTTCTCGCACGTTTTCCTCAAGAACTCCTGGTCGGATTTGTTTTTGCCCCGTAACCATTTGTCTATGTAAGGATGGTAACCCAGGTTCTTCGGATCTACGTACACCATGCCAGCTCTCGACACTGTCGCCGGCGATGCATACTGCAGGTCGCCTACCTTTTATAACGAAAGTGAAAATTTGAGTCTATTAAGTCAGGCAATCAATTTCCAAACGACTTCGAGTTTTAAGGATTCTCTTCTCTTCTAAACAGTTCATAATTCTTGACTTTGAAAAGCAAAATTTACTTTTTGCATGCTGTGGTTACCATAGATCAAAATACAGTGATATTGCAATTACATAATTTTAGATTCAATTTCTATAACAATGTTTTAACCCTTGTGATTCTGGGTACAACTATGACGAGCTAACATTATATTAAAAGTTCAGTAAAATAATGGAAAACATGTTATTTAAGATTACTTCGAACAGTAGGCTGCAATGATTCAGCATTCTGATCCTCTCCTGATTCGCTAGAGTCAGCAATTTGTTGTCGTCCATCACCGAGTTCATATTTTCGATCCATTGAGGATCCACGTCGCCGTCGAAGAGAATATATCTTAATTCACTCGAGTCCGTCTCCAGAGGTCTGTTCACTTCGCGGAAAATATTGCTCAGAAGACCGTCTGTCCAATCGCGAGTCGTTGGATCCAGCACTCCGTAAAGTTCGTTCACCGTGCATGCCTCGAATTAGATTTCGAATTATTATCCATCGAATTTCGTTGTTTCTCTGCCTAATCAATACCTTTGGATTTAGAGTAAAAAGTTTCGTTGGTTTCCCTAAACGAGTCTGTGCTCCGCACAAGGTTTCGATCACGACAGTTTTACCTCCGCCTGTGGGCCCAACTATCATGGTCGAGTGTCTGGTCATCATCACTTCGTACAATTGAACAACTTTGTCGATCTGATGAACAAAACCAAGAACGTGTAATTCTTTCGCTCGATAACGTAACAATTTAAGTTAATATTGTAAACTACTTGTGTAGATTGTAACTCTATTAACATTATCTCTCTTTACTACATTAGTTTAAAGCGAAGCATCGTTTAGCCTTAAATTATTATCGCGCGTCGAATTATCATATATTCAATAACAAGTATTACTTGCTCATCCAAAATGCAGTATCCGTGTTCTTCGAGGACGTGATTCACAGCCTCGTTAAAATCCGGATAATGAACTCTGGGGCAATCGAGATCCGGAAAGAGGTCCGCGATCAAACCCAAGAACAAAGGCACGTCGTCGAAGATAAATTTTGGTACGTTCATGTCCCTGAGGGCTCTCATGAGCACCAAACTTTCCTCCAGGTCGCCGGAAGTTCGTTTAAGGTGACCAGCCATATTGAGCACGGATTTGAGGGCTCTCAGACCAAAGTCGTAGTGATTCTGCTTGCTCAGTTGATCGCGCGCCAGTTTATACAGGACAGTCATTTTCTTGGCTAGAACTTTGGCGGTCAAGAACCCGGAACTGAACAACTTTATCTGACAGATCAGCTCGTTATCCGGAACTATGCAAACTACAGGCCTGAAGAGCGCTTTCACAGATTCTGGCAATTCCGTGCGACCAGCGTATCCAGGATTCATTGTTATGAATATGCCTACTTTGCTGTCGAGAACGATGTCCTGGGACTCGAACTAGCATAGAGAAAATTATTCGTATAAAACAATAGAAAACAGGTCACAAATATAAGTCAGTTACAACGAAACTACAAAATGTTGGCGTTGAAAGTCTATTAAAATTCTATTAACCCTCTGGCTCTCCGAATTATATTTCAATATTATTACCAGCAGCTCCCAACGCTTTTAAGTGTTTCATTTGCACTATTGTTGTATTTTGTAATTTTCAAGTGTATGATATCTCTTTGATTTGGACTTGAAAAAATGTCTGAAAGTCTATTTTTTAAAATATTAGTTGCATTCCATTCCTGTTTAGAATAAAAATAGCATAGTGCAAAGCAACTTGGCATTCCTGTATGTCTGTCTTTTCCTACACGTAACGAGAAAGGAAAGAACTGTAAAAAAATCGCTTTCAATGTTGAGAGAATGATCGATGAACATTTGATATGGGCAATCGATCATTAAGGCAGCAGCACTTTCTAATGGATCAAAGTGAGGTGAATTCTCGAGTCATAGATACTAGTTTGTGCTTTTACTTGTGTCTTTGTATACACATTCTTGAATCCACGTGTGAAATAGAATTTTTTCTTTTTATAAAGAAATTTTGTGTGAAAATATTTTATATACGATGGTTAGTTTAGGAGTTATTTAAGATAGTAAAGTTAGGCGTAAACTATTCGACTTGTACGTTACAAGGTAAGGATTTGTTCTAATATGTTTACCAGGAATCTTGTTGCTTTCACTTGCAACGCGGAACGTATTGTTTGCAGCTGCGTGGAAATTACAGAAAGCACCGAAATGTCGATACGATTGAACTCATCGAAGCATCCCCATGCACCACATTGCGCCAAACCGCTAAGTGTCTTCCCAATTGCCACGTAATCCATTCCTTCGCCACAATTTGTAACGATGCATAATAATCCCAACGCTTTGGCCAAGTCCTTTGTAGTCTCTGTCTTACCAGTACCAGCAGGCCCTTACGTAAAGTATAAAATTATCAAGTAATATAATCTATTTACAATATCTCCAAAAATCCCTGTGATATAAATTAAAACAATAGTTTGCATTTTGGAGGTCTTAAAAAATACGAAAAATTAAAAAATCAATTTTCCAAATATTCATGGTATAATACTTTCCATTAGATTCTTGATAGAATCTCTATTAAGAGATAATCTTATACTCTTTATTTGATTCTGAACGTCTACGAATCCCGTTAATACTTCTCGTATTTATAATACTGTTTCGTAATTGTGAATGTCAGGGAAATCTTTCGCACGCATGCAGCACTGACCTGCAGGAGCACCGCCCAGGTGCATCGAGAGAGCCTGAGTAATAGTTAAATATATTCTGCCAGTTAAAGGTGTAACCACAAGCCTGCCGTTAAGACCCATGTATTCGTATCCGTATTCGAACGTTCCCGTGCACTGGTGCATCCAGACATTGTCCAGGTCGTGAACCCAATAAAATCTTCACAAAAAATTTGTAATCTCTATTTTGAAAACTGATCGCGTTAAATTTAACGTAGAAAAGCCAAGCTTTCTAATTGCTTTCTAAAGAGAAACGAACCTCAGTTGACTTTCCCATTCGAATTCCGTAGGATCTATAATATTGTCCCTAACGAAGCCTTCGACAATGTCTCGCATGTGAACGTCGAGCGTCAGTATCATATCAAACTTCTTTCTATCGTTGTTTGTCAACGTATCGCCACCCATTAAAGTTACCACTTCGTTCAGCTGATCGTTCAATTGTTTCAAATACTAAATGCAAAGCGAGTGTTAAAATTCGTACAACTTAATCAGACGAATAAACGACGTACCTCTTTCATTGCACGTTTTTCACCTCGTGAAATCTTCACGAACACGTTTTCCACCTCTGCTGTCCACCATATTTGATCCGCCGCTAGGATCATCATTCCTTGGAAATCGAGCATCCATTCAGTTCTCGGTCTTCTTACCTAGAGAATTCAATTAAGTTACGCTTGAATTTTACCTTCCTTTTCTCGTTTCACCTTTCCGTAATTGTAGACAGCTTTCTTCGTCAGGTATCGATTCGACTTCTTCATTTCCTCGAGAGCAACCACCATCCATTCCTCGATCTTCCCATCGGTGAGGACTTCGTTTCGAAACTCCATAACTTCCCTCTCGGAAGATATCAAAGCTGTGGCCACAACTCGATCGGTGTTGCTCAGTTCGAACCTGAATTTGTCCAAATTATCGAACATCTTTCCTATGTGTTCTTGAATGGCTGTGGGTTCTCCACTGCCAAGTATACTGAGTAATTCGTCGTCACTGAGGAAAGTGAATCTTGGAAAGATCGCCCGTTTCGCGTTCAAATAATCCGTAAGGGACTTCTGGCACTTGTCGAGTCCGTGGATCATCGCTTCGAAATCCTCCTTTCGACCTAAATTTCCAGCAACATTTCTCAATTTAAAACCTTCGACTAATTTATTAAATTTTAACCAGAAACTCGAACGAATCGATTTTAACGTTTCAGGGAATTTTATAAGCTATATAACTTACATTGTCAATATACAGTTCCAAAATTTGTTAGTTAACCTTACAGCTAAGACACTACAATCCATCGTCCTATTTATTAATTTTACCTTTAATAGTGCAACACTCGAGAACGTTCAATCTCTTCGACGTGTCGTTCATGGTCTTCCTAAACGACTTGTCGATTTCGTCGAACTTCTTCGCCTCGTCTGGCAACTGCATCCGAATGTCACCGCCCACGAAAATGCCCTCGAGATACAACCATTTCTTTTGAAGCTGCGTCCACAGTTCTAGAACCTCGGAAATCGTGTGCATGATGTCCTCCCATTTCTGCACGCTTCTGAGAAAAGGACCGATAAATTGCGAGGCGGCCATGCCATTCACGTTCATCATATTGTCTTCTAAAACTTGGTTTAATTCGTCGATGGGCCCGAGGATGAATCCACGGTCCTCGATACCTAAAGAAAAATGTTTAACGACTATCTAAATTTAGTTACATAGTGGAAGAGATGCGTAATTTGTAGTATGATGGAAAAAGAAATAATATCTCGTTGAAAAAATTAATTGAAAGCGTGAAATTAAATTTTTCTACACATGGCTGCCTTTTTTGAAAGCTTTGAAAAAGAATTGCAATGCTCTGTTTTTTTGTACCCTTAAAATGCTTCACAACAGTGAACTCCATATGTTTCCAGACCTCAGTCAATTCTTTCAAGCCTCTCTCTATTGAAAGCTCCTTCACAGCATTCATCACAATTTCTTTGGCGATATCTTGATACTTTCCAAGCTCCATCGCGAACATATTTTCTAGGGTGAACCTTTAAGAACAAAATTCACGTCGTACTTTGCATTTTCTCAGAGAGCTATTAACCTAACGTCCCTACGAACTTTCATTCACTGAACTATAGACTCACCCCTTCAATATTTTTATTTCGTGCTGTTTCATTGTCTAGAAAGTTCTTATTATTCTTAAAGATAAATAGTCTTTCTAAAATCGTAAACTCTCTTTCTCTAAAAAAAAAGAAGAATAACTTATTCTAAGAATAGCAATGGAGGGATGATACCTATCTTAATTTAATTTTGCATTCACTACTGTTGTATTTAAGCAATTACATTCTATAAAATAAAAAATAAAAAAGAACAAAAATCTACAAATGGTACAAAAATATAAACAGAAAAAGAACGTGCATCATTGGTAAAAATTTAAAAAATAAACGAAGCACATCGGTCACTGATCGTACACTGATTACTATTAAAATTCACAAGTTTCTCGATGTTTTTCACTTTTGTCGATTATTATCAATCGTCCTCGCACCTATCTGGGTCCATGTCGAAATGCTGTCCAGTCTTTTTCATCAGTTCTTTCCAATGTCTTTCGCGCATAGCTTCGTTCTTCAGCTCGATGAACAACGGCACCGAGTTCTTGAAGCTCTTCATGTTCGCGTCCAAGACTTGCCCGATGGCGGAGCTTCTAACGAACTTTGGAAACCTTCGGAACATCCTGATGAAATGATCCATGCCGTCGATCAGCAGCTGAGGATTTAGATTCACCCAAAGTGTCTGAGCCCACTCGTTTCTAGCGTGCTTCTGTTGCTTGTACAGATCGAACAACATCTCCATCCCTTCGTATTCCTTTTTGATGTTCAGAAAGACCGTGTAATCGGTCGCTGGAAGATCGAACAGCAGCTCCGAATTGATCATGCTGATACGTCTCTCTTCGTACTTGGCGATCAGTTTCCCGTATTCCTGAACGCGAATTCGATAAAAATTCGAGCACGTGAGTCGTGTAAATTAAACTTCGTTCAGAATATTAGGAAAATCAACTTCGAAATATATTCAAAACGTACATCCATCTTTTTCAATCCGAGTTCCAAGTTTTCTTCGACGCTACCCGGACCGTTTTTCTCGAAATCTTCAGAGAACTCCGCTAGTTCCGCCAGGAAGTTGTGTGTCTGTTCCTGCGTCATCTCCGAGAACCTGTCGCAAGTACTTTCGAGGGTCGAGGCTCTGTACAGAGCGCCCAGGTAAAGCGATTCCCAATCACGTTGCAGATTTAAAGCCATTTGTTCGTCCTCCTCGGGAAATGTAATTCCGTGTCCGCGAAAAGTTCGAAACGTTTCCTGAAACAGTCGTGGAATTAGATTCCAAACAACGTTCACGAACCGTAGCTGGAAATTCTACTCGCGAGGACAGAGATTTAAATTAAATTTAAATTTTTAACAGACCTGATAAGTTTTGAATCGAACCTCCGCCTGAATGGCGGTTTTCTTTATGTCAGATATCGCTTGCATGACCGACGTGAAACGATCTAAGCCAGTGATCACGAGCTCGACTTGGCCGCGGAAGTTTTCGATCATCGTTTTCAAGTCGTTCATTCCCTGGACAGTTTCGGCTAACAGAAAATTGCCCAGCACTTGCTTCCACTCGTTGGCGTGTTGTTCGACACCAGACAACAGGGGATGAAGATTAATGCTAATCTCAGGAAATTTATAATTTTTAGGAAACATATTAGTTCGAATAAATATCGTTCGAGAAGTAGTTAATTTCGAAACACTCTGTGAGACTCGTCGAAGGTAGATAGACTTTGTGATAGAATTCGCGTAAATTGTTTGTAAGAAAAGTCTCTATTACCGTATGCAATACAAGTCGAAATGTGACTCTATGTCCACCAGTTCTTCGAGAATATTGTTGTAAAACACGAATTTTTCGTCGTACTGGAAAAGGGTGGGCGACGTGTTGGCGAATTTCTCGGCCGCCAAAGTCTTATCGAAGGACCAAAGATTGCTATACTTCTTCCATCTGTGCAAATAGTGCCAAGATTCCAACGCTAGTTTGTGTGCCGATGCTTGGATCGATAGTATATTATCATTGACCACCTGTGCAAAGACAATAATAATTCTAAAAATAAATGTGTTGCTCTGAGTTCCCATTTTCTCTACATAGTTTGAATATATAAGATTAGACTACGATATGAAAGATTTAGTAAACATAATGTTACATCAGAAGTCATTTTACGATCAATAAACTGACAAAGTTACAAATTTAATAATTTCTATTCCTTCCAAATTCTATACCTTATTTCGAAACTTCTGATCCTATTCTACAACAAAGGAAAAACTTTTTTTACAATTTACCTGAATGCTCATGACATCCTCGTGGAAGCTAATCGTTATGAATTCTTCCGAATCATTCTTTTTCTGACGCGGACACTCCAAGCAGGTTCCATTCATCCATCTAGGGAAAGATTTCAAATGATCCAGCAGATTCTTCGCGTTCTGAAGTATAATGGTATAAATCTCGCTGGGCGACGGTCTTAATACCGCCTCCGAGGCGATTAACACTGCGTCTATTTGAAAGATCGGCGTGAAACTCATCAGCATTTTGTTGAAGACCTCCAAGTTGCTGACCATGCACCTACGAGGTTAGTAATATCGTTAGAATTAACGGAGGATCCGTGAAAAATAACAGCGTACATTATGAACGCGTTAAACAATTTCTTCTCGTATTTTTCGTAGAAAAGCTGCATGGATGAACTTTTACCAGTGGACGTCCCTATTACTAAGCTTTCGAGCTTCTTCAATATCGGGCTTGTCGATTTGTAGATCTTCACCATCGCGGTTACCAGCTCTGTCCTTCGGTTCTGAATCTCTTGAAAGTATGTCTTTAAACGATAATCGAGAACAATGTATTTTGATTATTTGATCGGATAAATATAGACTACGTTATGCAAGCTATCGAGATTTGTTTTTAATCAATCATAAATTAGCTAAATTTAAAGTTTGAAGATACACGAAACCTTGCATGGCAATAGTTCTTTCGTTTCGTACAGTTTGAGGGGCAGAGAAAACAGGTTGTAGCTCTGTAGATCGTGACTTATTCTATTATCGAGATCCTTTTTCATATGGTTAATTTGATCCATGATCGAGTTCAGATCTTTCAATAACTTTACACAGTTGTTTGCGTAATCTGTTATATTCAGAGAGTCCCAATTCAAACGCATCACGCCGGGTTGAATATACTTTTCAACCTCCAGGAGCGTGGTGCTCAGTAATTGTATCTGCATGGAACGAAGACATTTATAATCCTAATATACCTTAGAAGCAAGAACCACGTTCGATTAAGTTCTCGACTTTAGCAGACTTTCGTACGTACGTCTGCCTTGTCCATTTTGTCAATCATCTCGTTGTATTGTTGAATCATTCTCTCCGTAACGTCGATATCTTTTCTTAATCGATCCCTTTGAATGGCGACTTCTTTTATCACGGGTGATATTTCAAATCCCAATTGCTCTATTAATTCAGCCTGTATAAAATACAAATAAACAGGTGGACAGTAAGAGATCCTCAAGAATACTAAAACTATCGAGTAACTATTTATCTTTCAATTGTTTAACACTAAACAATTTATAATCCAGTTTTACCGCACACTAGTTGTATAATTAATAGGAATTGCTGAAACTTTCTTGGATGCATAGTGTCAAAGTAAATGTGAAATTAAACATAGAAGACAGCATAAATTGGTATAGTTGATGTGCTCATATGATAGACGATGAAATGCCCTTTAAAATGAGCGTTTGTGAGAGTCGATAGCTCTATTAGTTCCGGAGATATAGCAATTTTAGTTTCAAGTCGATGCGGTGACTAGTTTTGGAGATATGGGGGTGCGAAGCTTCGTTTACGTCGCGAGATCAATGAACTCTCTTACTACGGACTTGCAAGGTCGTTGACTGCACGCGCGCGTAGTAAATAGTAAATACTACGTGACTCGGTCACTCGGTTAGTGGGTCAACGTGCGACAAGGAGGTCCGACGCGTTAGACGAAGACAGAGACAGTCGAATTAGAAAAATTACCCCTTTACATAAATTGCGATATCTCGAAAACGGAAAGTCGGATCGACAAAAACCAAAAACCATTTTAAAGAGGAAGGTTTACTGCTTCTAATAGTGGTTCAATTATTTATTAAATGTCACTACTTTCGGAACTGCATCTATGTAAAGTTTAACTATAACATTTACTCTATTTTATCTCCATAAACAGAAAGTACCTCATGTATAACCTCGAATACTTTCGGGTCAAAGTTCACTTCAAAGCGAAGCTGACATTCTATCGA
Source organism: Colletes latitarsis (assembly GCF_051014445.1). NCBI lineage: Eukaryota > Metazoa > Arthropoda > Insecta > Hymenoptera > Colletidae > Colletes > Colletes latitarsis. The sequence goes on from NC_135138.1 coordinate 33,888,373, forward strand.
GATCGTGCCACTCATAAACTCTGTCCAAGTGATCTTCGTCCCGTGCCCTTGTTTGTCCACTAAAGAAGACATCGTAGACGACTTGGGACCTTTATGAGACTGAAACAACCCTTTAGATTCGCTTTTGGCGTCTCCTCCTTTCCTCTTCCAACTAGTAGCTCCCGAACTACCAGTTTCTGTTTCAGAAATCGACAAATCACCGTACATTCAAGACAAACGTAGCATTTATAAGATCAAGTCACCGATGCTTGGTTTCGAGATCTGAGCGTCGCTCCTTTGAATCGATCTCTGAGACGTCGAGCCGGGGGAACCGAAATTCTTATTCCTCGCCTTCTTCGACATGTGAATGGTCTGAACGTTTGTTAACTCCTTCTCTGTGTCTGGGAACGTCAGCACACCTACAACGAATTTTCCTTCTTTTCGACGAACGATAAATCCGTGGCTCTAATTTACGATAATCGTTTACTTTGGTGGTACTTAATTAATATTTAAATATTGTTAACCTTTGTCCGGTTCTAACTCCACCATCTTCAGAACGCTCTTCTTCATGGTGCTTTGCACGACGAACTTTGCCTTGTCGACCCACGCGTTGAACTTCGATTCCTCGAAAGTTTTCATTTGCTTAGCGACCTCGAGGTACTGGCTGAAAGCGAGTAACTTCAATTCGCTGTGCTTCAATTCCGGAATGTTTTGCAACGTCAGGACTGGATTTTTCAATCGATGGAACAGCTGTTTGATCCAAAATATGGCGCCAGCCGTGGGTGGATGATACGTCAACAGAGGCGGATTTCGTTTGCCTGACAATTAAAAACAACAATCCAGTCGAGTTTGCAACAGAGAAACGTCGAAGCCTCATTTGGATAATTAAACGTTTCACCTCTGTTATATATGCCCTCGACCATACTGATTTCTTTGCTGAACTGTTGCACGATAACGTCAAACTTTCTCAACAGTTGCTCGTGAATGGTCTTCCTGGTCTTCGTGTTCTTAAATTTTAAAAGCACTTCCAACGCTTCCTCCGCGTTTATCAGTGCCATGAAACACTCGTCAATAAAGAATCTCGCCTCGTTCTCAAGGAAATGCACTTCCTCGTAAAACCAGGTCATAGTCGCTTCCCAATTCTCTTTATTGAACTCGTCGTAGATGTTGAAGTCTGCCTCCTGGATCGGTAGGGTCAACCTAGCGACCCTCTTTATTATGGTATCGATTTGCGCTGGATCGCTGATTATGGACTTCAGATGGGGTCCGAACACATTGTAGAAATCCTGTAGTACGTTCGCGATTTGATTAAGGCCATCGCAGACGAAAGCTATGTACTCTGTTCCTTGAAACAATCGTTTCTGATCGAACTCCCAACGCATCCCTTTCCCCGAGATCTCGATGTCCTCTCTGTGCTTCAGATAGGTCGTTTTCCAACTCTTCAGCATCGTGTGAGCTTCGTCTGTCTGGCGTAGAATCTCCTCCAAAGGTTTTCTGGGAGATAAACGTCGTAAAGTAGGTATTATTAAATGGTTTTACTTCTTGACTTCTCTACTCGTAAGGTAGCTTGTACAGGCAATTTTATTTATTCAATTTATTCAAAAACTCTTCCAGGTATAATATGGATGGAAGATAAATCGACGACACCTTTTCTACGTTCTGTAAGTGTGTCCAATTAACGTCCAAGCAACTTACTTGAAAAGGTTTTTGATCGACAAGTTTTCAATCACGTTCTGACAAAGTTGCCACGATATCCTCTCCAGCAAACCCATCATTTTCTCTTCGGAGGAATAATAGCCTGAGAGCACCCAAATCATTCTCAATCCTTCTATCAGTGACGTAATGGCCTGTGTAATGGATTTGAAGGAATCCGACTCTGCGATTAGCTACAGGCAGACGTCAAATTACACATGATTGCATATTTTACGTTGTCTTCCATGTGCAGCAGATGAACAATTTCAGTAGTTCGTATCGTCTTTTGGTGAGACAGAAATTCAACAATATAACGTTGTTTGCTCACATGCATATGATGTTTCGTCCTTTTCAGGAGTTTTTAAATCTTAGACGAGTGTACACAACCAAAAAAGTAACAAAAATTATAATCATTCTTGTTCCAAATATGACTCAAATAAATATATTTTATTGTACTTCTTTCCTACTTGAATATGCTTCATTTATACCTAATATATTTTTGGCTTTCTTTTTACTCTACTTTTTTATTCCTAATTTTTACTTTTGAAAATAATTGCTGGTCTGTGACTTTACGTTCTTTGGTTCTTATAATTAATGTTTTAGTTAGAAGATGTTATCTTTAAATTTCTGAGAATTTTGGGAAACAAAAACTCTCGCAAAACGATCGTTCTTACTTTGAAGTATCTTATAACAGTTTGAAGGAATCTGTTGTTGTCCCTGGCCTCCGCGTAAAATTTCCAGAGATCCGCGTAAAAGTATTCGAAATTCGAGGCGATCGGCGAAAGCACATTATTCAACACGCCTAAAATCCTTCGAGCTATGGAAGTCTTCAACTGCTCGACCAGCATCAATAATCCCGTCTCTCGGTCTTGCCAATAACTACACTCAGCCAACGGGCCGTTACCCTGAGGTACTTTCGTTTGAAACGATTCCAAGACCTGAAACGATAATACTTCTTCCATTTAACTGACACATATGTATACGTGCATTCTCCCTTGACAATTTTTTTCCAAACCTTTATTGTCTATTCCCATACATTCGAAGAAATAATTCTAAGGCATCTTTGCAATCACCTTTTGTATGTGCACTCCCCAAGACATTATTACATTTTCGAGTTGCTCGATCACTTGTTTGTCTTTTTCCAACATTTCGTCGGTGATGTTCGGGTCCTCGAGCTTCGGTATATTTGGCATCGTAAGCAAAATGTCGCCTTCTATGTTTTCCAGAGTCCTGACGAAGAGTATTAGTCGAAGTAAACGAATTACACTAATCTACACTAACACGTTGACCGTCAGAAAAATTCGTGTAATCTTTTACGAGATGAACATTTTCTTTTTGGACGATTGGACGTTCTTTTTCAATGATCAGACGATCGCCTATTGTTAATTTTAATTCAGAGTTCAACGATGTTAATATTTTGATTACCAACCATTCCACGCTGTGTATTAATTTATCCAAATAGGACAAGATATCCTTCTTGCTCTGGTCGAATGACTGAGTTGTCTGAGTCTTTTCGATTGTCTTCGTTTTACTCGCCAATTCGTCGAAATCTACACTGGAAGTCTTGTGGATGTCGTGGTCTGATTTCGGTTTAGTATCTTTCACGTCGTCTTTCAACGATACCTCTCTCTCCTCTTTCTCAAACCTTAAAGCTTGTTTCTTTTGTATCACCATGGACACTCTGCGAAATTCTGACGGTCTCCTGAAGATCGAACTCTGCTCGATCGACAATTAAAAAATTACATTCACGAAGCAAAATATAAATCGTGCTTAATTACGAAGTAATTCTTAAACGAAGCGAAACTTCCAAGTACGCAGGCAATTAATTTAACGTACTCTAGTCTCTATGAGTTGCATCAGACTAGGTGGTTCATCATCGTCATCCGAGTCTGAGTCTTTAATGGTTTCTGAGAACTTTGGTCCTTGGAATTGACTCTCCACCAATGGTCTGAACACCTGCAGTAATAAATCGTGGAAGGAAGAAATGCAGCATAGAAAATTCAAATAATAATCACTGATCCCATTGCTAGAATGTATTTATAGCTAAGTGAGATATTGATTAACTACTATACGAGTCTTCTAGCAAGTTATTAATTCTTCGAATGGAAGTATTTTACGGATACTATTAAACGCGAATAACGCTGTGCAATCAGATTACATTTTGCCCAATTCTGCCCTGTCTTTTGTACCTGAACAAGCATTCTATTTAGAGAAACTAGAAACTTTCCATGCAGGGATCCAACAGCCAGATAACTCGTGATCTTCTCAGTGCATTCCTGGTAAGAATCGAAGGAAGGTATACCCTGATCCGACGTTCTCAGAAAATAGAATAATGTGACGTCTTGCAAATCTGTCCTGCCACCGTCCAATTCGCCACATATCATATGAAGCATCGGTACCTTTCGTACTTTCTCCACCATTTTCTACAATCATTGTTTCCGTGTATTCAACAAGACGCCAATTACGCGTGAAAAGCTACGAAATGAAACGTGCAAGCCTCATACTTTCGTCAGAACATATTTGTCCTCCTCCCCTGGCGGTGGCACGAATGTCGAACTGTCTAAAAAGAAATTTAATTCATTGAAACAAATTTACAGTTTACTACTGATATTTGCTGGTGTTCCAAACCGTTGTAAATTCGTTAGTTACTATTTCACCCTCGAACGATTATTAAATTTCGTGCATTTGAGTAATTGCATTTAAACACGATTATTGATTTTTGATAAGTACATAATTTTTGTATAGTTTTACCAGTAGTAACGCTATCTGATTGTTCTTTTTTCTGAGACTGGTTCAAACTATCGCCGCTACCAATTTCTTGCGGTTCTTCCTCTTCTGGTTCCTCCTCTTCCTCTTCACCCTCCGCCTCTTCCTCGTCCAGGTCCACGGTTTCCTCTTCGCTGATTGTACTTATCGTTGACTCTTGTTGCGATCGTATAGTCATAGTAGACTGCTCGAGCAAAGCCAGAATCGCGCTCGGGTCCAATTTTGGAGTCTTTGCTCTGCTTCTCTTAAATTTTCTTCTGCCTTTCGTCTTGCTAATTTTCTTGTCGGTCTTCAAGATCTTTTCTATCGCGATAGAATTCGTATTACAGGAATACGTAGTCGTACAGCATTAATATTAACGCATTATAATATAAAGCATAAAATTCCATTTACCAAGCAAAACAGTGTACAGAAAACGTACTTACTTTCCCATACTGGAACTTCCTTTCGAACGATTTCAGTGTAGTAAGTTGCGTAGAAAAATATTACTTTATTCTCGAGGTTCGTTACTCCGTAAATGTCAAGTATCAAAAAATTTAACAGTTTATCCTCGTAGTACCGATTATTCGCCTATTATTTTCAAAATATATTTAGTGGAAACTTATGCAAAAGTGTAAAAATAATATCAAGGTAAAGTAGTAAGATAAATATCACTTTGCAATATAATTTAGGGATTACTTTAATTAATTTATATTAGAAAAATTCAATTTACGTTTAGAAGCTTGTAGAAGAGTAGCTCGTGACCAGTTATTCCCAAAAACTTCATCACTCTCTCGCGTATCCAGTATATTCTGTGAAAATCAAATTCTCTACCCAATTTCTACATACAGAGTATTTTATTTTGATCTATTAATATATGTAACTATTCCGAATTCGTAAAAAGAACTTTCAATAAATCAAAATACTAACGAGACAAACTTCTACATAGGTATACTGCATATGCATTTTTTTAAATAAAATGTTTAAGACATCCATGTGTATTTACTCGTATAAATTTAATGAAAATGTTCTTTATACCGATAATCCATGTGTAGAATGGAATCTCTAGTTTGTATAATATTATCATCATCAATGTCTTCGTCTTCCTCATCTTCCATGTCTCTTTGTGTAATTTCGGCCTCCAATTCAGCCATAATTCACTGAATATCTATTCTATTCTATTTTCTCAAATCTCAATGTTCGTTACAACGAACCATCGTTTTTTAATTATATAACTATCACTGTCCATGTACTTAATAAGATAGGATTATTTAGGTATACACTTGTTTGCTTGCTTTAATTCTATTAAACTTTTGAAATTCACTAGCTTTACTTAGCAAGTTTCGGATACGTTAACCTCGTACTCATGCTTTGAATCGATTAAACGTGTCTGCAGATTGTCAAGACCGATGTGTCGATGTTGTCATGGCAAATAAACAAGACTTCATAGAAGGGACAGGAATGAAAAAGGGTTTAGGAAATACCTACTCTAAATTTTTAAGTTTTATACAATCTTATAGAATAGTGATCGTAGTTACAGTTCGAAGCGATCGTAAAAAGAAAAGAGGTCTTTCATTCACGAAAGTTGTCAAACTAATTTTTTTTTTACAACGAATAAGTATGTTTAATATCGTAATGTATTGGATTACATAAGGTACATTTTCATAACTACCTAGTTGCCATTCCCTCTTGCACACTCGTACATACATTTAAGTATACACACACATCTACGAATCCATTGCTTTCAGTTTTAATATCGAGACCCTGTTCCTTGTCATTGGTAGGAATAAAATTAATCGAACGCTAATGATATCTGATAAATCTGCCTTTAAATATCAATTACCTATTCTATCGACGATACCTGTTTATTTATTATTCTACGCGTATACAGTCACATATAGCGTAACTCTATTCTAACACTATCGTAAAGTTATGAAAACTTTATATGCGTTCTATTATACTATGTGTTAATATTCTCAATTACAATTGGAAATTTCCTGCGTGGTTTCCAAATGCATAACACAATGATTACTTTCTGGTAATAGATTATTAGTAAATTGTTAACGTAGGAAAATATAACTTTCATGTACGTTTAAATAGAACAATCTTAATACGCACGAATCTCTTTCGATCTCTGTTATCAATTTTAAAATATTTATTGCAATTTCAAAACGTGGAGTCTATACCAGTTGGAAAATAAACTTCCTTACAAAAATAACTAATTCCCATTATTTTCGATAAGCGTAAAATATACAAACATTACACGATTATGGATTAAACTGAATAAACTACGCGAATACGATTAACATAAAAGGAAAGAATGGACGGTCGCAGAAGTCTAAAGCATAAAACAGCACGACATCACAGATTTCATTCTAAAACTAAGCCCATCTGGTCGATCTTCGTGTAAACCATCGGTACTCTAAACTGTCACTGAGGTTTCGTTCTTTGTTTGTTCCTCGACTTTTCCTGAAACGATCGTCTCCTTCTTCTCGCTTTCCGCGGGTTCCGGTTCGATCAGACCTCCCAGAACAGCCTCCACATATTCCTCACGTCCCTCGTCCGTGTTTAACGAGAACCCGATCGACGGAACCAACTCAGTTTTCACAACAGTCTTCGCAGAATCCGTCGTAACAGTTCTTGGCACAGGTGTCGTCGTCGTGGTCACTTCGTTGCTCGTTGTAGGAAACGTTTTAGCAGTCGACGAAGCCTCGACTTTAAAGTCGCTGCTCGACTCGTCGTTTCTATTAGAACTCTTAAGAGGGAGACCAGTTAGAAAATCGAGGGACCTTTCTTCTTTGGGCAGATCGAACACGAGCTGTCGATCTGCCCTGTAAATAGGTTCTCCAAAGTTCTGCATCAACTGACCAAGGATCTGTTTCTTCAACAGAGGCAGTGGAATCACCGAACTCTTGTTCAGAGACTCTGTCGAGGTCTGTTGAAATCTGCTCGAGTCTCGAAGCTGCGTGGTGGACTTTACTTCTTTGGCGATCGTTTTCAGTTCTGGTCTCTGAGTGTCCAAGGAAAAGGGACGAGGAGCACGATCCAGTCTCAGCAATTCGGACATCAATTGAAGGAGACTCACGCTGTTGAAATTCTGCTTTCTCGAGTCGACCGTGAAATTATTTTCGATGTTAGACCGATCTTTGACGCCCAAAGCGTTTGGAGTAGTAGTTGGGATCTCTGGCTCAACGGATTTAATTATTTTCAGCTCGTGTGCTGTTCTGTCTTGTTGGGAGATCAATTTATCGATCAAGTCCCCCTCGATGGGCACCAATTCCTCGTCTTTGTTCAACGTTAACGTTACTTGATAGGAGGAATTGTTCCTGTCGATGGCTTCCTCGATTTCCTTAACAGTTTTCGGCTGAATCGACCTCAACAAAGCATTTGCTGTCGAACTTTCAACGAGATCCCCTTTATCCACTGTTTCCAATTTCCCTGTTGGTTTCTCCACGCTTCTTTGCGCAACGGGCTTCGAAATCGATTCCAAGGGCGACACTGGAGTCTGCTTGTTCAGCCTTTGTGTCGGAATTTCGTCAAAATTGCCTACGGAATAGGAAGAGCTCGAAGACACTGTCGTCACTTTCATCGTTTTCTCAAGCTTGGTCGTGTTGCAGGGTTCTCCAGTTTGATCGAAGCAAGGTACTTTCGAGCTGGGAGCTTCGACAGAGTCTCTGGCAGTAAAATCATCGATAATCTCTTTAGTTTTATTTTTGGAGGCAAAGGCTAGTCCTAATTCAGAGGACTCAGACGCTATTGTCGAAGAAACTCTTGGAACCTCCGATTGCAAACTATCAGCCTTTATGGTGGAGTAATAATGAGAGCCAGAGTTATCATAGTTACTGGTAACTCCTATGTTCTCCTCATAGGCAGTTGACTGATCAGAATAGTCCTTCTGGAACCCTGGTAGCTCTGTGGTCCTCGTTTCAGCGGAAGTCGAGTAACGAATCGATAGACTAGACACTTCGGACAAGTCTGGCACCTTAATCTGGAACTTGCTGCGAGTTATTTCCGAAGTTTTCAAAATTTTCGGAATTTCGAACGACTCTGAATGATTTTTCAAATTACTCGATGCGTTTATCAGCGAGGCAGGAATCTTGGCTTCGTCGAGATTCGAATTCCAGTCTATGGTGCTCACCCTTATGGTGCTCTCGATGTAGGAAGGAGTCGTGGTCGGCACAAAGGTCTCCGAACGTCTTTGATCGTCTCTTTGGTATTGTTGGGTCGTCGTTTCCACGTTTGATACTGGTCTTCCTAGGATGTACTGATAATCTTTTCTATCGTGAGCATCGAACGATGCGTTGAACGCAGCTCCTTTGGCTTTGTCCCCTACAGGATTCTGCTCCTGAACGGAAATCCCCCTGAACGGTTGACGCAGCGCGTGCCCCAAGCCTATGCTGCCTCTCGTTTCGATATCATCTACGTTTTCATCGCCCTGAAACCCTTGGTAAGCTTCCTCGAACGAAGGACCGTTATCGTTCTGCAAGTTCGACCGATTGAATCGAAGATCCTCAGCGACTCTCACTTGGAATCTCTCTCGCGGGCTATCTCTCCTCTCCTCTTCGCTGTTTACGTCCGTGTAATCATCCTGGTAGCTCTGTGGTCGATCGTAGTCCTCCCTGTTCGCTTTCCCCGTAGGATTGGTCTTCTTCGAAGCTTGTTGGTCGTTCGGGAATATCCTAGTCGGCGGAGTGACGTAACTCTTGGTCCCGCTGTGGGAGAAGAAGTAGTCCGAGCTGTCTATGACTTGGTCCAGCTTGTTGTAGGCCAAAGTCGACGGTCTGTAGGTGGTGGGCACCGTAGGTGAGTAGAACCTTCTCGTGGTGGTGGTGACGGTGGGCACAGTGGGCGCGTAGGAAGGCTGAAACTGATCGTTGAACTCGTTGTGTCTTCGGTAGCTGTCTTGGAAGTCTCTGGTCCTCTGTTGGTGATTCCCATGGCCAGGATCGTTCAGCGTCTGCACGCGTATGATCGGTGAATCCTGATAAGGTGATCGTGACTTCTCCTGGGGATAGAATCTCTCCTGGTAGTTTCGATTGGTCTCCTGTTTCCTCTCCTTGAACTGATAAGGCGGCAGAAAAGCGTGGACTGGTCTCGGGTAATCCTCGAAGTTGCTTCTCAAGTCGTTTCCAGTCGAGTCCACCGACGAGTAATCGGGAACCCTTCCTATTCCTGTTCCCCGCTGATAGTCCACCACGCTTCCTGTCCTGTCGGGATCCACCAGACCATCCTTGGTCACGTCTGTTCCCGACTGGAGACTGATCATGGCGTAGGCGTTGCGTATCATCTCGTCGTCGTCCTGCTGATAGCTGTTTCGATTCACGTCGATGTACTTCTCGCTGGACGAACAGTCCACCTTCGTCCACCAGTCGCAGGTGAGCAACTTCTGGCTGAAGATAGACCCTATGGGGCAGAGGAACGAGGAAACCAGCACGTCGTGGCACACGTGGAACACTTGGCATCCTGCCACCTCATCCGCATAGTAACCTGTCGGGGAAAGTTATAACAATAAATTACGCGTTTTCCTAACGTCGAAGTGACCACGCATTTACAGTTATAGGTAATAAAATTCCACAGTGATCGTGTACGAGTTCCATTAAACATGCTCGTTACACGTTTCCTCGAATCAAAATGTCCTTGTAACAATCGAGTTGCAGCATCGACGGATTCCTGCGACTGAAATAACGTTCGTAACGATCCGTGGTTTTTTGCAACTTGAAATAATCGCGACTCGACCAATGTTTACGTTTCATACGTCTTGTGTAATGACCATACACGACGCTGATCCTATATTCGTGGGATATCTTTCTCTTTTCCGATTATCTAATACAGCTCTTTCTTCCGCGAGCTTGATCGTGTAATCTAAAGGAGTCTTCGATGTTCATCGAGAATGTTTCGCGACACGGTTGATACAAGGCACTTGGAAATTTTAATTAAACCGCTTTCTTCTCGGCGCCTGATCGACGAGAAATCAAACCTGTACGCTAGAACAAACGATAATAGGTCAAGTACGCTTATCAGTATTTTGACTGGATGAGAATAGCACCATCGATGATAAAAGATTAAGCTTGTTATTTATTTTAAAAGTCAAAGTGCATGTGCAATGTAGAGGATGATTGGTATGCAAGGGATTCTACATATAAAAACAATAAAAAAAGTTTGTATAAAGAGTGAAATTTTTCGGCAAAGAAAAAAATTTCAAATCGTTCTAAAAAAAATATTTTCGGTTATGGGGGTCAATTTCAAGCATTTTTGGTCAATAGACATACCCCCGAAATCCTACTCAGTTTCGAGAAAAAAATTCCTTACCGAAAATATCATTTCTGGCCAGAAATGTCTGCCCGAATTTTCATGTGAATCTTTAAAACGTCATAACTCCTGAACGAATTGGACGATTTTCATGTTTAAAAAAGCAAACTACGCGTATTTTGATGGAGAATATGTAGAAATCGCAAAAATATTCGAAAAGTTGGTCCTTGACCTCGCAAAATGAGAAAAACCCCATAAAAATGGTCCAATTTTCAAACGACCATAACTCTTAGAATAGTGAATATATTTCAATGAAACTTTTTTCTGAAGTAGAGCTCATGGGTACCTACAAAAAAGTATTAGACAACTTTTCTGTAGGGCGTCAAACAAAATTACTACAAATGAAAAAGTAATTTTTAAGAAAAATCGACAAAGGGGTGGTGCCTAAATTTTTCGGCGAAAAAAAAAATTTCAAATCATTCTAAAAAAATTATTTTTAGGTAGAGGGGTCAATTACAATCATTTTTGGTCATTAGACATGCCCTCGAAATCTTACCCACTTTCGAGAAAAAAATTCGAGAAGGTGTGAATTTTTTCGATAAAATTAAAAAATTTCAAATCGTTCTAAAAAAATTATTTTTGGTTGCTGGGGTCAATTGCAATCATTTTTGGTCATTAGACATGCCCTCGAAATCCTACCCACTTTCGAGAAAAAAATTCGAGAAGGTGTGAATTTTTTCGATAAAATTAAAAAATTTCAAATCGTTCTAAAAAAATTATTTTTGGTTGCTGGGGTCAATTGCAATCATTTTTGGTGAATACACATACCCTCGAAATCCTACGCATTTTCGAGAAAAAAATTCTTTACGTCCAACATCGGATATTGAATTCTGTTTTTGAATCGCAAGACTACTTTCATTTTCCGACAAAATTCCAACATAAGACTCGTAACTCGATAACGAGACGAAACAGGAAATATGTTTACAAATTTTTTATTGTTTTTATGTGCAAAATCAAATGCTGAAACGATTATGTAGGTATGTATATAAATCAAGCATGTAGGTGGGAGTAAACTACTATTAGTATTACGTTACATAATTTCTATTACTCAGGAGTTTAATGCATGAAATATGAAACGTATAAAACGTCAATCCCGTTTCTTTCGTTAAAAGACGAAGCAGTTTCAGATTGTAATGAGCCACGTAAAGGAGTATAAATTTTCTCTGCAAGGAAAGCCATATGTTTCTTTCGCTTAGATCGACCACAGACGCTCAAATGCCAGGTTAAACTTCTCCATACGTTTGCATGGACGAAAGTCAAACGGTCTTCGCCCAAACAATTTGTAATTGCAAATAAATAACAGGGTCCGGTCTCCCGAATGGCGTCAGCCTGGCATCAGAAACGTTCGAATAATCCTAAGCGGATAAAGGCCAAGCGCCTTTATCGCATTGTTAGGCTACTTTCGCCGACATTCAACTACTTCCCAAGCAACATCATCCTACAACTGTACAACATTATCAGGGTGTTGCTCAATACAGAAATCATAATAAACGAGCCGAGGCTGAACTTTCTTTAGCTGGAATACAGTCTCGTGGCTCGCCTGAAATCCGTATAACTTAACTATTGCGATGCAATTAAGTAACACCATTGACATAATCTACCCTGTGATGGGTGTAATTAACTCAGCTCGAATTGCTACCGTTGGACAAGAAAGAGTGTATAATATTCAAGAAACTCGTTTTCGCAACAAAGAAGACACGCTTGCAAGTACGAACGTACTCGATGTGGACATCGACGTTGCACAGAGCCAAACGCGATTTTGGCAGCACGTGAACGTTTTCGCGATGATTTTTACAAAGAGTTTCACGGTACCACGGAGAGCCTTAGCGGCTGGGAACGGTGACCTATTGCGAAACCGAAGAAAATGCTGCAGGTAGACGTCACGGGCCACACGTGCTGCTACACGCCGTCTGTGTGCGTGAGAATCATCCTTGACATCGATACCAAAGGCGAAAAAAAGTATGGGACCAAATAACGATCGATGTGGAGCTGATGGATCCGGGTCGATTTTATTCACGATCCCCCAAACACACGTAAAATTTTTCGATTCTGAGACTCTTGGCCTCGTGGTTGCTATTGCAACGGAGGATCGATGAAGATTCAAGGGAGAACGAAACCCATTTTCCTGAGATTGTTAATATCGAAACGTACGCGAAAGGATAACGAATCTTAGTGAATATCAGGGATTTCTTTCTAGATTCGAATAGAAGTTGCAACTGAGAACCAGTTTGTTGAAACGAGACGCAATTAATCATGAATGTACAGAGGCACGCAAGAGGTTCCAAACATTCATCTTTTTAGCTCTGCTTCGACGAGGGAAAGCTGGATCGAATCTTAGATGAATGAAATAAATAGATCTAAAACGAATGCTTAAATTTTCTCCGCAGAATCTTAATTCTTTGTTTTTTTAAGTTTATTTTTTATTAAACGAGCAGTAGTCTGGACTCCTAATGAAGATTGGTGAATTAAATAAGGATTTTATGATAACAGAATACCCTTTTAAACAATCTCGATTGCTGAAAGAATTACAGTAGAACGTTTTGGAATTTCGAAACTTTTAGGAAAATCGTTCGTTTAGAATGCTTTTTATTTTTGTTATTTTCAATATGACTCGATTTGAGGAAAGTAAGTGTTCTATTAAACGAATAGTCGTGTCTCCTAATTAGAACGGTGGGTTTCGACATGAAAAAGCTTGGATAATAACTACACGGAGCAATTCTACGACCGTGGAAAGGTATTTATCGTAATGTGACCGACAAACGATCGCCAGATTAATATGCATGCGCAGCATTTTCATCGTTCTCGCATCGATTCCCTCCGGAGCACGAACGCTTTCATCTAACACGCCTTAGGGCGCGTCCAGATTTAACCCGATGCACCTAGCCGAGTCACCTAAAGCCACGTTTCTACGTACGAAACATTTACACTTGGTCGATGGAAACAGGTTCTCAAACACGTTATGGCTAAAAATCCATTTTGCAAGCTTGTCAAACCGAGGTTTCGGTTCTAATATAACGTATAGTTAAGATTAAGTTGCAAAACAGCAATTCGCTGAACCTCGCCCTTTCACGTTGCTGTCGTTACTTCTACAAATCATGCTTTCATGTGTTCTTTTCCTCGTTATGGTGAATGTTTTGCTTTTTCACGCGTGGAGAAAACCGCAGTCGAAAGTAACAATTTATCTTTGAGATACGATTTCGTAAGAATATTTATTAAAGAAAGAAATTTGTGAAACTCTGCAATGATCTTCTCCAATGATTGAGTGATTCATATATAGATGGTGGTTTCCTGAATTGTCAAAAAGGAAATACTACTATCCTATTTAGAATACAAACAAAATGTAAAATCAAAGTTGACAGTACGAGTTTTCATTTATCTCGAATTTCAGAATTTCTATAAACCTAAAATACGTGGAGAATTTCAAACGATTATCTCTGATGAGTTTATAATATTCATAATGCATTCAGGATTCGATCGCAGAACGAACTATTCAACGTCGATATTCTACCTTTCGTAACGCAAACGAAACTTTCGAAGGAGAAAGAAGATCGAGGTCACACTGGCTCCATTGATAACGACATTCTGGGAGGCATTGCTAGAAGTCAATTCTCGTATAACTGGAAAGTGTTCCGAGAAAAAAAAGCTTTCCAATCAGAGCGCGTGTGAAAATGTCTTGAAGGATTTTGTCGACACCGAGAGAGCCCAGAAATTTACACAAAAAGAGTATTGACGCGAACAGTTTTCATCGAAAGCTATTGATTCCTGAACTAATATTTTATATACCACGTTCACGATGTACGAAAAATATTTCAAAAAATATTATCATGTATAAAAATAATATTATTTGAATCTAGAGGTAGATGGCAAGGTAACATCTTCATCTTCTCGCCTATTTTGCGTTTACTTTTCTGTCTGGTTACGAACAATGAAGTCGTTAAACAAAATAAAGACAGTTATATAAAATAAATATAAAGCGGTAACGTTGCTTTAGGTGGCTCGAATCGCGTCTGGTTCGTTTGAAAACCGCCTGACAACGTTACCTAATCCCAACGTCGTGGCATCGACATTCCCATAGGCGTACACGAGACGCGAGTCGACGGAATTTTCTACCAAACTAGATACCCATAGGTGAAATCGAGGATAAAGGTACGGGGACAGTGATTCATTTGAATCTCATTCACCTCGTGAACGTCCTTCGCACGTGAATCCTGTCTGAGGCAGCGTCGTATACGCAGGATAATCGACGCCTGGCTCTCCTGGCACGTTCCTCCTTATGTCCGACAAGTCTGAAACAGCGAAATGTTTATTTGCACATTAATGTTGATCGCTGTTCAGATATGTCCGAAACAGTAGCCGATTCGAAAGATTTATTAACCAAGATTCTACGAACACAGTGGCTTTTATTGGGCTGTTTGTAACGTTTAAATGAACAGATGTGCAGACCTCGAAATACCTACTCGTAACAATTTTGGTCCTGACTAAACACCACTCAATCGTTTAACGTTCACTTTTTTCAAATTAATAATTAGAAATACTTGAAGATACAGCAGCTTCTATAATCATTCTAGTAAACAATGAAAGCTTTTTTTTGTAACATTGTGATGAATAAGTCATTTAGAAATTTTTTTTTCTTCGTCGTTTCGACGAGCTTTTATGGTTGTTGAATCATGTTTGTAAAAAGGGTAAAATATTACATCAAAATATTGTCTACTAATTTCTAAATACTAAAATACTATTTTGGTAACTTTTATATTGGTTATGTTTTCAAATGATTCTTTTACATTTTTTTTTAAAGCACGTAGCTTTGACAATCGTGTAAATTTTATTGAAAAATTCAGCAAGCTAACAGTTCTGAACAATTTTAAAGTAAGTCTTGATTACTTAAGACACACTATAACGTAGTTACAAATACGGAAGCTTTCAGCATTGAACGTTGGATAAATATAGCAGGATATAAACGTGTTATTATGTAATTTATAATCAGCGAGTGCATTTGATCGATTTACTTAAGAAGGTAATAGAATCGTTAATCTACGTCTTGATTAACTTCGTATAATTAATTCGACACGTCTGAAGACGGAAAAAATCTCAACTTTGACGTACGATAAATTAAATCCAAGAAATCGAAAGTATACACAAGTAAGAGTGTATACCCTTGGAAAATGAAACGATTAACTAATTGGAACGTAGAAAATAGATCACGAATTATCAATAAGAAGAAACAAAGTTTTTCCAGTCTAGAAAAATATTATTATAAAAATTCAATTATATTTATATCAAGTGCTAATACAAGATTGTCGAGGATGGATTTAAAAAAATTGTAAATACCTACATATCGTTCGTATCTTATGACATTAAATAAATATCAACGAATAATGGTTAGTATTTCAATGAACTTTAAAATCACATACACCGCCTTATTATATCGATTCAAGGCTGTGCAACCTGAATTCAGTCCATCATTACACATTCACTCCTTATAGGCGAATCTGAACTTATGTGTGTTCCAAACCACATGCAAGAATATTATTTTTCCTCCGAAAAAACAATAAATCAATTTTTATTGGATGAATTTTACCTATTATAAGAGACACGATCTTTATTGTCATGTAAAAATAAATTCTATATTTACTCATTTTCAATATTTATTCCATTGAACGATTATTGAGATAAGCTTCTATAAAATATCAAACATTTAAACGTGTTTTCCAATTTTTAATTATATTTTTTTTTTTAATTCATAAATATAACTTCATTTCATCACTCAGATTGTAATATTGCATCCTAATTCAATGAACTCTATTGTCACGAGTTTTGAGTCCACTGGATCGACATATTTCTTTTGTTTTAATTGATTTTTATCAAGATTGCTTCAACTTCGAATAGCCATAGTCGCTATTTACGTTCATATAAATGAAAAATTTGTTAAATAGAGATCAGTAGATGATCGAAGAAAAAAATGACCGATTATTAATTATACGCGATCGATTAAATACCGCGTATGCAGAACAATCCAAGGTTGTAAAAGGACTCGTAAGGATAATCCCGTGTGCCTGTGACATTTAACAGTATGCACCGTGTTTACAGTTCTCGAAGCGCAGCACGTGATTCAACGGTTCTGCGCCTCGTAATTTGCAAGATGCTTCACGTGACCTATGCCAAGATTTTTTTTATTTCGTACGTTTGTCGTAGACCGTTGCCTTTCACGCTACTTGATAATACATCTTCGTCTTAACGATCTCGTCTTCGTCCAGCAGGCGTACATCAATCGTTACGATAAAAACGAAACCGGGTAACGTCATCGGAGATAGGATCTTTCCTTTCGACGAGAATGGTCGAAAAACGTGATGACATTCTGCCTCGGATAATGCCACCGATCGTCATAATTATTAAGACGCGAGTACGAACAATAATGGTAAATGAAATTGGCATTATGGGTACTAGAATCGTCGACAGGAAACGGCGATAGCGATCTGAATGGCGACTTTATACGAAGAATGGACGAAGTAAACGAGGGAAAATGACGTAGAAATTACGCTATTGAATAGACATTGCGTTTCCAAACATATTTGAGAGTTGGTTCTTTTCTTCAAAGAATGGTTGTGTATGTTATTAGTAGTGGGAGGACCAATCCCCAGAGGCAAGAAACTGATCCAACAATGAAGCAGACAGTTTGTTGCATTAGTGGGTATATTTAGACGTGATTTTATTTTTCAATGAAAAAGACTCGTTCGTTTCATTCAGATTGTAATTTTGTATCATTGACCTCGGCATTTTAATTCAATAAATTCTATTTACACGAGTTTAGAGTCCTTTATTAAAAGAAAATACAAAAGTGTTCGATGCAATGTATATAATAAGGCGTTTTAAAATAGACAGCACTTGTTCAGGCTGCGTTTTATATTAATTTTAGAAATTGCCTTTGTCCTTTGCAATCGATAGCGTGTAAAATAGAAACGAGTCTTTGAAACAAAAATAATTGAAGTTCTTTTTATCCCAACTACTTCACTTACTAATGCTTGACACCATTTTTGCCGGTTGACGCGACTATCTAAGAGTATGACTGTTATCTTTAACAATCTGAGAGACTGCGTGAAAGTAAAGAATGGAAATGCACAAATAAGCAATACGCTAACGATTATGTCTTCTGCCTAGTCCTATAATTAGTAACGTGATGACACCATTTCTACCGGTTGACGCGATTGTTCGAAACGAAGATCGTAATCGTCGGTGTCTGCGGTGCAAAAGTTAGAAAATAAATGATTTTTTACGACACGAGAAATTCCATGCTTCGTCGTTAATTATTTTCTATCCATTAAGCGGTAAATACTTTTGTGTAGAAGACTGTCTTGTTTGAAATTCTTTGTAATTAAGTTATTCTGTGCATTTGACTGGTCGAGAGGATTTTCCGCGAGTTCTATGAAAAAGGCTCGAACGAAATCGTCTTGATTTACCTGTTCTCTCTTCGTAAGGATCGTACTGGCCACCGGCAGATCCATAACTGTCAAAGGCTCCTTCTTCTTCCGGATCGAAGTATTTCCTGAAACCGACGTTACTTTCAAAGAAATGCACACGAAACGATTCTCAAAATCGTTACCTTCCTCTGGTACCGTCGATGGCTCTTCGCGACAGGAAGCTCCTCCTTGGAATTTCATGTTCAAGACTGCCGTGAATATTGCACAAGACCAGTGTCACGAGACCTGCACAAAAAGGAGTGCCTCAGCTCGAAAGTGTTACACGAGCGAATATTTAAAAACATAATCGTCGACGGGAACCCACGATACACGTTGCACCATACCAGAGATCGTCGAAACTTTTATCCCGATAAAATTGTCCAATAACCAATAAAAAATAACTCCCACGCGTTGCTCGTTTAATAAAAACTACAATCTGAATTGTAAAATGCAACAGTATTCGTAGATCGTTTACGTTACTCGCGAAATAAAAATAAAGACTTCGGTTATGGAATGAAATATTTGAATAGAAAAGTTTAATTGTTCGAAAATTACGTCGGTGTTATTGGTCATTTATTATTCGAATTTTGTCCAACTTTGCTACGTACTACAAAGCATTTAGGGTTTAAAGAATAATTAGTACTTGTAAACACTGGGTTCCTTGATCTGTAATTTGTACACATATGAATATATGTTTGTACTGTACAAATGAATGTTATTATCCCTACCGTGAGCAGTCCCTGCCAGATCATAAAGACCTTAAACACTAGCATGTTAAGTTATCACGTAATAACAATGCAATGTTTCGTGCAGTAAGTAAATATCAAGAACATAATAATTTCCATATATCTCAACATCTCAATTTCTTAGGTTCTCACAGTTCTCGTGGGGTCTTTCTAGATCCCATACTTTATTGCAATATTTCTGATATTTAGACTTTTAATAACATCGAATAATTTTTTCACTCGCTCGTTTAAAATGAACTTTAGGGAAAGTAGAGAAGATTGAATGAAAAATAACCGACAGGGTCTAAAGAGACGTGAAAATGAATAACTCTCGAAAATTTCTAGCCCGCGAAAAGCGAAAGCGCGTCATTAAGTGGCGTTAATGAATACTTCGCACCCGTTGAATCTTTTTAAGACTATTCCCAGTTTCCTGGCTGTCATTAATCAATAGTTAGCGGTTGTTTCGCGATACACTCCGTCCGAAATGGTTTCTAGACCAGTTCCAGACGAGTCACGAGGCAAACGCAAAGTCGACCCGCTTTCGAACTTGATGGATGCCTGTAACCGGATCGTGAGAGCATTGTTTTCCGCACATCGGTCTGTTTTACACGATTGACGGTGCTCCAGCACGTGAAATCAAACGGTTCGAGGAAGAGATGAGTTCCATCCAAGGTGAAGCGTTAATGGATGTTACGATTTGTTAACTCGTTTCTCGGGTCCCTGTTTGTGTTATTGACAAATTATAGACTCGATTATAGACCACGGTCAAGTACGCGGTCTGCTCAACCCTTTTATTATTATTTTTATTATGCGAAGCTTCGTTACTCGCGTTCTATGTTTAGAAATACATATTCACTATTTTTTTCTTTCCTACTTCTTTATTAAATATAACGTTGTGAACTAGCTTATTTAACGCTATTTATTATATATATTTATTTGCACTTTATTCGAAAGTAATTTGCATCGCGAGCACAAACTTTCAAGTTTTTAATCAAAACAACTAGGCACAAATTTAATTCTGTAGAATGATTTCAGGGATTGATTTACGTTGAAGAAATCAGATAGTTTCATTTCAAAAAGCACAGTGCAACTGTTTTTCAAATTTAATTATGCATTTGTTCTCATAATTCTGTATGTAAAAGTGGTAAGATACAGCCAGTAAAGACATACTTTACGAGATAGTTCATATTCTATGGTTGCATTTAATAGCTCAGTCTTCATGCTGAAATTGTATTCATCACACTAAATTACGTAACACTGATGGCCATGGTTACGAGTTGATACCTGGTAAACAGTACGATTCATGAACACATTTCATTCAGTAATGGTTTTGTGTCTCGAGTGTATTTACTTAGGTTGAAACAGTTTCAACCATATTGCAACGAGTTTGACTAATTATTAGAAAGTTGACTCGTTCGATGTATTTGTAAGATGCAACACATTGTAAAATGCATCGAATGTGCATAGTGCAGTTGCATCGTTACACCCAACAAAGAAATTGTCATTGGATGATATTATTGTATCTTTGCTTTCACTTTTTATAGAATGTTTAGAGGATTGTTATTTTCAACATAAGAAAATATAGAATCTGGATTAAAAATAATATAAAAAATTGTAAGCCAAAGTACTCGCGAAGTTCCGGGATTTAAAAAGCTACGAATCGTTTCATTTCTTATCAGTTTCTATCTAGCAATAAATTAATTGACCAATCAAGTGGAACGTGCGATCAACAATGCCATGCAACAAGAAACAAATCTAATTAAACAGAAAACGTTAAACGAGTGACTTTTAACGCGGAAAGAAAACGAGTTGGTCTTTCACGAGCAAAGGTATTCGGTCTCCTTCGTAACTACACAACTTCGTGACCTTTCTCAGAGCATCTTTTTAATACCACCAACGATACCCAACTTCTGCTGAAACAATGCTCGTGGTCGCTATTATTCGAACGGATGAATTGATCCCTGGAATTTGCAGAACTCCGATCCCTGATCGATAATCGCCCCTCCCACGCACGTGATCCCGTTATCTCGCATTCTCAATGACATCAAGAGTGCTATAGTTTTTAATCAGGTCACACGTGAGAAAGCGTTACCGCCTGGAGCTATTTAAATATATTCCGTCAATTGAAAATTATTTTAACATATCCGTGATCGATACGAGAACCATTTCGAACGATCACTAATTTTCTTCATTATTATTACTTAATAGTATATTCTATCGAACAGTTAAATTCCCATCTGTGTGATCGTAAAATATTTAATTTGAACTTTTAATTATCTTTAACAGGTCAGTGAATAGTAAGAATGTTGTCTCTGCTTACGCGAACACCGCCAAACTTAAACTAATTATTTTTAGTGTCGCTAACGAGTAAAGGTATCCGAGTAACGAAGTCGTGCAACACCAGGAACACGTTCTAACCCAACAGCAAATTTCTAGTTTACCAATTTCGACATCGAACAATTCTTTCTCCTTTAAATACGTCTCTTGCGTTAACTCCAGAATGCGTCAGTGGCGAACGCGTCACGACGGAAATTTAATGTTTCCAGCTAACGCAACCCGAAGTCTGGAAATATGAATTAGTTTTAATGGCGCCTGGGTGTCGAAACGGAGGACGGAGATTCTGTGAACGAAGTCGTGAATTACGCAAAAAAGAAAAAGAAAAGGAAAAGGAATTAATATCAAGCCACCGGTAGCTGTGCTCCTCTCGCGTCATCTCAAACTTATGATTAACATTTTGAGAAATATTTGAAGCAATCGCCCGAGCTGGGCAACTTTCAAACAGCTGAAACCGCGGAATCACCGTCCCTTAACAATTATTTTAATTAAGTTTCGGTCCAAATACTACTTTGAACGCGCCTCGTAGTCTGAGGTCCCGAAAATCCTTTAGTATGAAATTTCACGTGAGAATGATTTGCGTCATGTCTTCGTTTCGCAAGGAATTCCTGTAATTTTTCCTTAATCAGGCAAAATTAATAGTAATTCTGTCTGCTCTTCTTTTTAAGAAACGAAAGAAATTAAAATTGAAATTATATTTCATGTATAGATGTTTTTGATCAAATATAGATCATTTTTCAAAAGAAAGAATGATTGTTAACGTGTAAAAATCGAAAGTGAGACATTCAAACTTTTAGTTTTTTTTTCTTTCAGGGAGAAAAAGGAGAGTTTCATAAGTTGAAAACGTTTAGGTACGAAATATAATACTTAAATGAATACTTGGATGTTGTGAGACCTGTACTTCCTTTGTTTTATAATACGGCGTTTATATAATAGCGTAACAAGCATCATTGAACCGTGCGTTTATACGTATATTAACTCGAAATATCCCGGGAAGTATTCATTTTCCGACCACTTTCTTGTAATATTTTTATACAAAAAATACCGAAAAGAAAGGATATATTTAAAGCAGCAGTTTCCAATCTCTGCCTATTTATGCTTATTTTTTATTCAAATTTATTAAATTTAAACAACCCTATGATCAAATTAATTGCTTGCAAAATACTCGTATTAATAACATGTTTGTATAATTTTCTGAAACCAAAATTTACGAATTGAACCATTTATTAAACGAACTAAGCAGTATATTTAAAATGATACAAAAAGAGAAATAATACTGTTCAATAATTTATATCTTTACAAACTTGAAATTGTTTTCATACTCTCCTGAGATTTGTACCTTTAGTTTTGAAAACGTATAATTTTAATTTGCAATACAATTTTGTTTATCCCCGAGAAAACAGGAGGTAAGACCAACCCCGATTGCGTAACATACCCTGTACATGAATTACGATTTCAAACAGTTCCCTCAAAGTGAGTTTAAAAACGTTCAAGTGCAAAGACTTCGTGTCTATATATTGTACATTCTATTCCACTTATCTCTCTGCGTTACTTCCGATCAATTGAATTGCCCTACCATTTGTACAGTCGTAACAGGATTGCATTGTACTCAGGATACAGTCGTGAGAATATATTTGCATGTTCCCGCGTCAACCCGTGCATTTACGAATCACGAAGATTTCACTTCCATCGAACGTATACGCGGAACGCGATTGGAAACGCCCAGTGGCACAAAATTTTGCCAAAATAATTGATACGATTGCCTAATCGATAATAATTCGATGCAACGAAACGGTTTGGAACGTGGAATTTATTATTTCAACCTAGTTATTACACATATTGGTTTTTCTGCTCAATAAGATAATTACTCCTGAATTTTATAGAAATACGAATAGCATTTGGAGAAATTTCTCAACCAACAAAAAGAATATTAATTATTTTGATTTCTGAGCTCATTTAACAATTTATTGCATGAAAATAGAATCGAATGATATTTGTGAAATTAAAAGATAGGGCAATTATTTTGCAACTCCATTTAGAAAACAAATGTGATTGCTTGTATTGACTGTACGAAGTGGGATAAATCACTCCTACATTCCATCCACGGTATTGAATCAATTGTTAACCAATATTGAGTACAATGAAGGAACTATCATTTAGTAGATTCAATCATTTCTTATAGCGAATTAATATAATCTCTGCATATTACATAATATACACGCGTGCATTGATGTCGATGGTATCGCATTTCAATATTCATTACAGTATAATCCAAATATTAATCCGAACAACTTCTGCAACCTCAACATTTTATTTTAACAGTCGTAAATCATTGCACAGGATCCAATAAATATTATATTTATTACTTTAGGACGACATTACACTTTCCCACGTTAGACATCACACTCTATAATAATACGAATAATAATTTAAACGATCTCTACACTTTTTCTATTTCGAATTCTTTATATCCAAGTAATAAATCTTCAAAGAAAAATGCCTTTTTCAAAAATTTCCATTACCTTACCATCCACGTAATAACAGAAACGACTTCTACGTCCTCGTAGATCACTCCGAAAAACACAAAATCATTACCTTGCAACGACATCGAAGTTTCCCCCGATCACGTGTAACACTACAACAACGATTAAAGCTGACCACAGAATAATTGCAACGATCTCGTCTCGATAGATAATCGCGAAAACGCGAGTGCAAACGTAAATCGTTGGCGATCTCTCGCGAGGGTGAACGAGAACGATATCCAAACGTAACGATACAATAACGCCTATCGATGATCAAGAAACATGCGAATACATCGTTTGAACCCGCGACTCCCGGACAACGGATGGGTTTTGCCTGTCTCGTAGGCGGAACGTCGCGCTGTAATCTGATTCACAAAAGGCGACCGCCGCGTTGGCCTCGCGGCGGGAAATTCGATTCGCGTGAAAATCGAGCACTTACACAGTGTACGGAGGCTGATCGGCATTTTGTTGCACGTTGCATGAGTAACCGAGAAGCTGTTCGACGCCGAACGTCCGCCCACCGTGGAGCAGCCGATGCACTGCGAGCACAACGATCACCTCCCGAGTCTTCTTCTCGGCCTTTTCGACCCGTGGAAGGGATCACGGGTCCCTCTTACCTTTCTTTTCGCTTTCCACCTCTCACCTGCCCCGCGAGTCATCCCTACGGAGGTGGAATCTCGATCGCGACTACGTGGAAATTCGGCGATCCCGGCTAGTTACGTGTCCTTTCATGGCTTCGTGCCCTCTCGTTCGTTCACTGACTTTTCCTGATAAGGACTTTTGACAGAAAAATAAGTGGCAATCTTCTATATATATAAAATGAAAGGCCTGACTCACTGACTCATCAACGCCCAGGCTAAGATAAAAAGTTTTGCACAGAGGTGATATGATGAATAGGAAAGGATATTCCGAAATTCAACCCCTAAAGGGGTGGAAAGGAGTTGCAACGCTTGTACGAGGAATAATTTACTTGAAACTTGGTCTTAATGCTCTTCGACATAATTAATCAAACACATGTTTGAGCATTTTAAAAAATTCTACCCCTGGAGGGGTGAAAGGGGGTTCCAACTGCTTCGAATTTTCACTGCTTACTTTATAATTATCATAAAATCAGATAGCCTTTGATGAGAATAAATTTTTTGAAAATTATTTACTTTACTCCCCAAACTTTAGAGCATTCCTTTTATTTTTTATTTTAGTTGAATATTATGACAAGTAACAAGCCACAGTCTCAATTCAGTGTGATTTGAATGGCAAGAAATTTTTTATTTCTTCTTACAGAGAGACAGAGGATCTTTCAGTGTAGTCGGTGCAACACAAGCGGTAAATATTGAATCTATCCGTGCAACGAGGTCTCTCGCATAGATTAACGATGACAGCGCGATTAAAACACCACCTACGTTATTTGTAGACACTGTCTTTCGATTTGCAGTCGGTGTCGCGTTCGACGCGAGTTCTCGGGTATCAAATTCCATCAGAAAGTACCGATGCTTGCAATTAAAATGGAAAGTAGAGCAGGACCGATAAACGCGAAGCGTCGGGGGCCCCGTAGTAGCAACATATCGAGCATGGTTAATGGAGCACTATTGCGTGCATCGACATCGATTTCCTTTCAATCTCTTTCACATCCTCTCACGTCCACCGTGTATCTTGTTTTCTGATCGACTCTTGCAAAATAAAAATCTACGCGCCGAAACGGGCGGTAACGCACGCTTTAACGCGTCCCACGATCGTTGCAGTCGTTCTGACATTTTATTGTACGCCATTCCGACGCTCCGGGATTTACTTATACAGGACGATCATAGTGACCGGGTCGGGCTATAATTCTGGTTTAAAGAAAGACTAAATCCCCATTTTTTGATGGTTGTAACATTTTCTCGGTTCGATTCTCATCATTTTTCTTGACACGAAATAAAATATCTATATTAACTCTTTGTTAATGATTAAAAGTGTCCCACCCTTTTGATGCACCGTAACGCATGGTGAGACATCTTTAGTCCCACCTCGAAATATTGCAATAGCTGCATATTTCTTCTTATTTACGTAAAGCAGTATCTTCAACAAATGTTACAAATGTATTCACTTGTGTTGGCAACATTCAACGTGCCAATACAGGTTCATCAATTGCTGTTATGTTTTAACATTATGTGATACCTTTATCAATAAAAATATACCAATTTTGTTTAATTTAAAACCCAATAAAATTTCCATGCAACATGGGTCCATTAAGCGAGTAGGCGACATATTTCTATAAGAATCGTCGTCGTAAGTGCAATAGTTTTTACGCAACCCTATTCTAAATTCAAAGTGTTACAACCCGTGATCGGCCTCGACTACCGAAAATAACTTTATCGTGCAAAAACGGTTCGCGTCGAAAGCAAACAGCCACGCCAGAACCGGTGTCCTCCAGCATCATTTCCATCTTCCATATCCGTCAGAGGAGCAAAGGTCTCTCGGAATACCGGTATGCCCGACCTAAATGTACCTACGCTGCATTGATACACCGGGTACGTGTAATTGAAGAAAGAGGACAGATTATGTAAGTTCGATGACATTGCCTCCGTTCTGCACACGTGCCTCACCTTTCTCCTTTTTTCGACTTTCATCCTTTCTTCTTGCTCCGTTTGTACCTCTCGCCTGCATCTTCTTATCGTTCTCTTTCTCTACGTGATTTTGCTTTTTCTTTTTTCATCGCCACCGCGTTTCTCTGTGCTCTATTTCAATTTTTCTACATTTTTTCTTCAGCCATTACTCTATCCTTTGTCTCAGATCTTTTCTTCCTCGACTCAACGATTAACCCATAGTCATTTCTTGGGGACTGACTTCTATTCAATTTTTCTACATTTTTTCTTCCCCGTGATAATTACTCAGCCATTCACTATCCTCTGTCTCGAATCTTTTCTTCTTCGACTCAACGATTAACCCATTGGCTAGTTCGATCGCGAAACACCTTTCTTGGGGACTGACTTGCAGTTCTACGTCCTACGATCGCTGGTCTGCTCTTAATCGGGTGCATCCATGTTCTCGATAGACTTCTGCTGCTTGCACAGGTTTATTTTCGCGATGTTACAAAGTTTTTCGAAAGCAATAAAGTAAAGCTGAACGGCGAAAATTGTTGAGTGAATTCTTATTCGAGTCGGTTATCACAAAATTGAGATTTTTATTCAAGATTATGTTCTATATTATGGAGGAAATTTTTCCAAACGAAGTTATCTGCTTTTTCTACGATAACTAATAAATGACTTCTAACTCGTTAAAAATATTCATGAATCTATACTAATGTTTCATGAAACTCCAATGGATTCTAAAGAGAAATTTCGTGCTTTAGATCTTTCGTCCAAAAGAGGGAGATCAAAATTATTTTATAACGTACAGTTGTCTGCATTATTTACTACTTCAAAGCAAAAGAAAAGCACCATTGAATGGATTTGTTATCTTACATTCCACCAATTCGTCATGAATATTTTAAATTAAAAAAGCAATGCTTGCATTCGTGAACTGTATTATTTATTTTATGATTGCAACTTTACAATTACTTTGAAACCGACTCATTTATTATTTAATTATTACCAATAATGGAACGTAGTTGTCATTTCAAGCACGAAGATCAGCTTGTTGGACAAAGTAGGTGAGATACAATGTGCTTCAAATTTAAAAGGGCAGAATCGAAAGAGAAAATCGTACCGTTAGAAGCGAAAGGAGTAATTCGACTGGAAAATAGTGACTCACGGAGCACGTGTAACGAGAAAAAAAAGGCTCAAGGATGCTGGTCACGCAGGACATCGTTTATCAAAGCGGCAAAAGAGGCACAAGAAGCGATGGATAATGCGAAGACAATGTTAATAAGCGCGATTGGAATGTTTATTCATCACGCGTTACGAAAATGCATAATTGCAAAGTGAAAATGGGAATGTACAAATGACAGAAGAAACTCCATAATTGTTGTGTACACAACTTCGTACCTTATATATTTTCAGAGAAATTTTATTTTAATCCAGTGAATATTATTAAACAAACATAGACAAATCTAGGAAACAAAGTCTACAACGAGTCGATATTGAACCAGTTATGAATGTTTTTGGTTTTCATAACTGTTTTAATCCTCTGCCTCGATGAATCGAAAAATATTATATTTTCTCGTGTGCACTAATGGATTTTCACACATATAATAAAATGGACACTTCTGTTTGGATACAGAAATTCTCTATTTTATACCGTTCATATGGACAGAGAAATTTTATTTTAATCCACTTCTAAATATTATTAAACAAACATAGACAAATCTAGGAAACAAAGTCTACAACGAGTCGATATTGAACCAGTTATGTTTTTGGTTTTCGTAACTGTTTTAATTCTCTGCCTCGATTGTAGAAATATTTTCTTGTGTGCAGTAATGGGTTTTTACCCGTATAATAAAATGGACGCTTCTGTTTGGATACAGAAAAATTCGACGAGCGATTTCCGCCATTTAGAAGTGGAGGGTTAATAATGGAAGTGGAGAAAAACGTTTTGAAAGTCTGAATAGTTCAGCGAAACGTTGCGGACCGTTTGTGCAAACTTTTACTTTCGTGTAAAGCGACTGTAATCGAGTTCACCGTGCATCGCTGATGCAAGGGACATCGATAAACATTTCACTGGACATTCCATTCGGTTATGTCGTTGCACGGGAACGGTACCGTTTTCTGCGTGAAAGCAACCCACAGCTGACTTTGTCGTAAATCGCCTCGATTCGACGATGAGAACCGGCGAAAGGATGAGCTACGCGCCTCATCCATCCGACGCAGCATCCAGTTACGTGAGAAATACGAGTGGAACACGCTGACCAGTCTCACGTAACGCTTACCAAAGCTGGTAAACGTTAAAAGGAGGCTCGTGGGCAGTCTCTTCTCTTCTTGGTAGAAAATTTCGTGAAATAGAATGTCCCTACACTCTAATCCCATGTAACCAGTCCCCCAGAAACGTTTAAAGCAAAAAGAAAAAGTAGAAAGAAAGATACTAAAACGTATCCAAATTATATATCGCTCTGGAAACTAAAATATTAGTGATAATTTTATGGATCCCAAAGATATGTAAATTCACGAATTACATGTGTACAGTGAATATGTAAAAACCGTGAAAAGTAGGAAATTCTTTACTTTAATCTCATGAATTGCGAGAATACAGTATTTTTTAGTTGAAAGAGCTAGTAATTTACGTATTTAAAAATAGTTTATGTATTAGAAGCAAATAATTATTGCATTCTCTGCTTTGTTTTATGGGATTAAGTTTCTTATTTTATTTAATTTGCATGAAACGAATAAAGTGTATATGGATCGTGTCCAAAATACTTGGAAGTTATTTAAGATCGTGTCGTAATCGACGAAGAATCTGCCATGGAGCCATCATGATCTAGAACATCGAAATGACAAAAACAACTTTCACCCTACGCCGGGAGACGTTGATTTTCGTTTTGGCCTCATTCCAATCTGGAGGTCGCGTTAACGTCGCGAGAAAGACTAGTCAGCGACCTTTCTCAATAAGAATTCAATAATGATCGAACAATCGTTCTCTCTAATTTTACAGTCATCGTTTAAACCGTGTTTTATCTAGTGAGAGGATTACAGAGGATGTCTCAACCAAACGAGGCTTGTACTATTTTATTCACGTTGGAGATTCAATTTTTGTCAATATTCAATAGTAACGAACGCATCTTTATTTTCATTCATGTCAAAAATATAATTTTATTTCTGCAAATAACTAACTTCGATTTAATATTAAAAATAAATGAAATCAAAATTATGAGGTATTTTATGACTCGAGTGTTAAAAGGAAATTATTGAACAGAAGCCAGAGTGCTTCAAACAAATGGAGAGGTACAACTTCTTTCTCTCCTTGTTATCACGCATTTTTTGAGATTGATTAAAATTTACAGTCGTCTCAAAACCATATTCCGAGCTTCGTGAAATGAGACTCGCGATCGAATGTATCGAAATCTGAAAAGTAACACAGAAGATTGATTAAAATCTGTAGAAAGATCACTAAATTAACTGTTTCCTCGGGTACCATTCATGTCACTGTACGAATGCGTCGAACCCTAAGATCCTATTCGCGGAGACTTCAATGCCGGGAAGTGGTTGTGCAATGCTTATCGCCTAAGCGATGAGAAAATCGTGCACGATCGCCGCGTGCACATGCCAGGAAATGAAATTCAGGCGAACTCTGTTATTAGGGCATCAGGACTCTATCGACTCTCATTGATCGATAACATCTCTAAAACTGTTAACGCAATTTGCCTGTCTCTGGAAGGATTGCTGCTCGAGACGACAGCGCTGCCAACCGAAACAAAAAATACAAATTCATCGTAGATAATTAACGACTGACCCTCGTAATTATATCTTCCTTAACGCATTGACTCCTACGTCACTCTGGGTGACAGGACTTTCCACTATTGAGCTAGACAAATTGATTCTCAAATTGAGATGTTGAAAATTTGGATAAGATTCATGAATTTTGGCAAGGTTGCAAATGTGTACCAGGCAGTGAATGCGTTAAATTAAATATTATAATTAAATTAATGCATACAATCCTCCCACATCCACTAACTCAAGTAACCATTGAGACAGCAAGTAAATATAATTGCAATAGGAACTTGTAAGATCGAATTTGGTAGATTTCAAATTTCCTTTCTCTCTCGACACTCACGAGGCGGTCCGAAATTACTTCGGGCATCTTCGGAGAATCGAAAAAGAGGGCGACTTTCCGAAACTCCACGAGCTCACGTACGCGTGATCTGGCATAGTGTGAGAGAGCACCTTCGGTGCCTTTCTGGCATCTCTGAGAGACTCTTGAAGGAGAGCAGTCAGTTTACCTTTGTCGACTTTCCGAAACACTACAAGCTCACGTACATACGTGTGATCTGTCATCTCTGGTATAAACCAGAGATGCCAGACGAAGCGCCGAGTGCACCGTGGACACGTCTTATGGAAGTTAAGAGAGGCAGGCTCACATTTGCCTTCTCGCTCTTGAACAACTGAAATCCGACCTCACGTCAATGGCATACGATTCGAAATCTCGACTGCCCAGGTATTTTTACTTGCCTTTCCTAGAGTGCATTACCGAACTCTGCAAATTACTCCTGGTTTCTATTTGCCTCTGATGACCTCTGATGACCAGTGTTGACAAAAGTATAGAACTCCCGACAACTTTTGACACCATACAGCGACTGTTACTGACTGCTCCTGATTACTGCTTGCCTCTGCTGGACTCTGCTGACCATCGCTTATATTTCTGACAACCTATAACGATTACTACTGACTTCTGCTAACCTCTGTTGGTCTTTGCTGATCTCTGTCAGCGTGTGCTTGTCTCTGCTGAACTTTCCTGGCCTCTGCCGAACGCTACTGACCACTGCAGGTATTTCTGATAATGTACAACGATTAATACTTACTAATGCATGCCCCTACAAGTCTCTGCTTCCCATTGCAGGTTTCTGCTTGTCTGTGCATGCCTTTGCTGGCCTCTGCTGAACACTGCTGACCACCCCCGATGCTTCTGACATCGTATAACAATTACTACATGCTACTGTTCGCCCCTGCTGATCTCTGCTTGCCACTGCATGCCTCTGCTCGTCTCTGCTGACCGCTGCTGACCACCTCTGATGCTTCGGACAACATATAACGCTTACTACTTGCTACTATTCGCCCCTGGTGATCTCTGCTTGCCACTGCTGGCCTCTGCTGACCACCACTTATATTTCTGGCAACGTACAACGATTACTACGACTCCTGCCTTCCTCTGTTAACCTCTGCCACCCTCTGCCGACCTCTGCCAACATCTCCCGACGTCAGCTGACCATCGCTGACCATCGCTGACCACTGCTGACCGTTGTCGACAAATTGTGACACGATGTAATATAATATAATATGTTTATATGTATTAAAGTGTTGTATAATGTAAATCTATGGCAATAAATGATATAATTTCAAAGAATTCTATGTGTTCTCATCATTTTTACCCTTCTTTTCCTATCGAAATCATTCCCTTAGTTATAAGACACTCCGAATCTTTGAAAATTTTCTAATCTTTGAAGATTTCAAATTTCCCGCCGCCAAGGAATTTCTGCGAATTCCTGGAAATGACGTCATTTCTAAGAATTCCTTTGCCGAAAAATTCCGGCCGCGAGAAATTTTAAAGAGCTATTACGTAATGTTACGTAATATTACATAATGTTACGTAATATTACGTAACTTTTGCCGAAAAATTCCGGCCGCGAGAAATTTTAAAGAGCTATTACGTAATGTTACGTAATATTACGTAACGGCTTTTTAAAATTTTCGCCGAAAAATTCAGGCCGGAATTTTAGCCGCTGCCTGAAACTTCTTGGAAATTTCAGGGATTCCGAGAAGTTTCAGGGACGCCGGTAAGTTTCAGGGATTCGAGAATTTTCAGGAAATCTTAGAAATGACGTCATTTCAATTTGGGGAGGAAAAGAGGGGTAAAAAATGATGAGAATACATAGAATTCTTTGAAATTATACCATTTATTGCTATAGATTTACATTATACAACATTTTAATACATGTAAACATATTATATTATATTCTATCATGTCACAAGTTGTCAGCAACGGTCAGCAGTGGTCAGCGATGGTCAGCTGACGTCGGGAGATGTTGGCAGAGGGCAGCTTAGGTCGGGAGATGCTGGCAGAGGTCAGCAGAGGCTGACAGTAGGCAGTAGTAATCGTTGTACGTTGCCAGAAATATAAGCGGTGGTCAGCAGTGGTCAGCAGCGGTCAGCAGAGGCATGCAGAGGCAAGTAGAGTCCAGCAGGGGCAAGCACTAACAAGTAGTAATCGTTATACGTTGTCGGAAGCATCAGGGGTGGTCAGCTGTGGTCAGCAGAGGCTAGCAGTGGCAAACAGTGGCAAGCAGAGTCCAGCAGGGGCAGGCAGTAGCAAGTTGTAATCGTTATACGTTGTCAGAAGTATCGGGAGTGGTCAGTAGCGGTCAGCAGAGTCCAGCGGAGGCAGGCAGAAGTCAGTAGTAATCGTTATACGTTGTCAGAAGTAACAGGAGTGGTCAGCAGAGGCCAGCAGAAGCTGGGAGAGGCTAACAGTAGCCAGTCGTAATCATTATACGTTGTCAGAAGTAACAGGAGTGGTCAGCAGCGGTCAGCAGAGGCCAGCGAAGGCTGGCAGACGTCAGTAGTAATCGTTATACGTTGTCAAAAATTCCAGGAGTGGTCAGCAGCGGTCAGCTGAGGCTGGGGGAGACTAACAGTAGCCAGTCGTAATCGTTATACGTTGTCAAAAATTCCAGGAGTGGTCAGCAGCGGTCAGCAGAGGCCAGTGGAGACCTGTTGACGGGAGGTCGGATATTAGTTGTTCAAGAGCGATATCGAAGACACCCAAAGTCGTTAAACCAATTATAAAAGTGAATTTAATTACCGAGGAATATAAAGGACAATCGAAAACACTGTATAATGTAAATCTATGGCAATAAATGATATAATTTCAAAGAATCCAATGTGTTTTCATCATTTTTTCCTTTCTCTTCCCCTCCCCATTATTCCCTTAGCTATAAGGTACATGCCAACTCTTTGCAAAGCTGCCAGCATTTTCGAAATGTTCCCGGCACTTTGGAAATCCGGATGGCAAAACTCCCGAGTTTATCGTGGAATAGTTCGTCATTTTCAACGCTAGATGGCGCTTATTTTCCGACCTCAAGCCCCCTGGATTTAAAACGCCCAAGTTTGTCGTGGAATAGTTCGTTACCTTCAACGCTAGATGGCGCCTATTTCTGGACCTCAAACCCTCTGGTGCTAAAACGCCCAAGTTTGTCGTGGAATAGTTCGTATCGTCCACGCTAGATGGATTTCTCAACAAGCTTGGGCGTTTTAAATCCAGAGGGCTTGAGGTCTAAAAAGAGGCGCCATCTATCGTTGAAGATAACGAACTCTACCGCGATAAACTTAGGCGTTTTATCATCCGGATTTCCAAAGTGCCCGGAACATATTTAAATTGCTGGCGGTCTTGCGAAGAGAATGGCATGTATCTTATAGCTAAGGGAATAATGTGGAGGGGAAAAGAAAGGTAAAAATGATGAAAACATATAGAATTCTTTGAAATTGTATCATTTATTGTCATAGACTTACATTATACAAGGTTTTAATACATATAAATACATTATATTATATTGTATCATGTCAGAAGTTGTCAACAACGGTCAGTAATGATCAATAGTGACATGCAGAAGCTAGTAGAGACCAGCGTATTGAAACTTTGTAGAATGTAAATCTATACCAATAAATGATATAATTTCAAAAAATTCTATGTGTCTTCATCATTTTTACCTCTCTTTTCCTCTGCCCCTTATTTCCTTATCTATAAAATCTATGTAATCTCTTCGCAAGGCCGGCAGCATTTTGAATATGTTCCGGGCACTTTAGAAATCCGGATGATAAAATGCCCAAGTTTGTCGTGGTAGAGTTCGTCATCTTCAACGCTAGATGGCGCTTATTTTCCGACCTCAAGCCCCCTGGATTTAAAACGCCCAAGTTTGTCGTGGAATAATTTGTTACCTTCAACGCTAGATGGCGCTTATTTCTCGACCTCAAACCCTCTGGTGCTAAAACGCCCAAGCTTGTCGAGAAATCCATCTAGCGTGGACGATACGA
This sequence comes from Colletes latitarsis, assembly GCF_051014445.1. Classification (NCBI taxonomy): domain Eukaryota; kingdom Metazoa; phylum Arthropoda; class Insecta; order Hymenoptera; family Colletidae; genus Colletes; species Colletes latitarsis. Next base: position 33,922,785 of record NC_135138.1, read on the forward strand.
ACTATTCCACGACAAGCTTGGGCGTTTTAAATCCTGAGGGTTTGAGGTCTAAAAAAGAGGCGCCATCTATCGTTGAAGATAACGAACTATTCCACGACAAACTTGGGCGTTTTAAATCCAGAGGGTTTGAGGTCTAAAAAGAGGCGCCATCTATCGTTGAAGATAACGAACTCTGCCACGATAAACTTGGGCGTTTTATCATCCGGATTTCCAAAGTGCCGGGAACATTTCGAAAATGCTGGCGGCTTTGCGAAGAGTTGGCATGTACCTTATAGCTAAGGGAATAATTGGGAGAGGAAGAGAAAGGTAAAAATGATGAAAACACATTGGATTCTTTGAAATTATATCATTTATTGCCATAGATTTACATTATACAAAGCGTTAATACATATGTATCATGTCAGTAGTTGTCAACGAAGGTCAGTAGTGGTCATCAGGAACCAGGAGAGGCTTCTGAAAATCGAGAAAGAGGTCATGCGTTAATTTGCGATCGTTGGTCGAGGGAGCAACAAACGAAAGTGCAAGCAATGAAAGGTGTGCAACCAACGAAGAGAGTTGAAAAAATTTTTAAAAGAACTTGTCTTCAAATAAAAATAACCTGCCTAACATAATGGTTAACCAAACACCTGCCTAATTATAAATCTAAATTCGTTTATTACATCAAGAAACAATTCTAAATTCGCAGTCATTAGCTCGGTGTCACTATCGTGGGTGACTCCGATTACCAGGTCTCACCACGAGGAGGTTGCTGCGAGTGGAGACCCATAGGGAGATAGATGGAATCAAAGTTCCATCGATCTCCTTTTTACATTCTTACAAACTAGATTACTTGAGGTCGAAGCTTTTATAAATAAATTAAATTGATGAATAATATCTTTTTATATTAATAATAACAATTATTGAAATTTTTCGATCGCACATTATTGTGGTGCTATCAAACGGCGAAAAGGACGAACTATTTCTCGACAAACTTGGATGTTTTGCCGTAGATGGTAGCACAACCTTTCGTACACTAATGCATTGTTTTTTATTATAAAAATAAGCTTTAGACTACGTTTATTAAATAGACCGACGTATATAATCTCAAATTAATGTATATTATGATTAACATGATCTAAGACTATGTATATACATAAAGAAAAGTAGAAATTACGAACACGTGCCATAGTATCTTTTATAACAGCAATAGAAACTATTTCTTGGCAAACTTGGACATTTTACCATTGAGACCGAATTAATATTAATTACTATATAACCATTATTAATAATTATTCAGAACTCAAGAAACATATAAAACTTTTAATAAAAATTTGAATATCATTAGATACAAAATTTGAGATTACTTTTTAAATATAAACCAAAACCATATAATAAAATCCAATACAAAACTATCATACTAGTTTTAAATATTTATTTATATTTTCTTGTCAGGTAAATAGGAAAGCTAGAATTATGGGCGTCATTTTTTTTAATAACGTATTAATTAGTTTTGGGTCGAGTATAGTGGAAGGAAAATTCGCTGTTTGCTTTTCACATATTGAAACTTTTACTTTTCCCGACCGTGATCGTTTTTCTCTTGGACACGTCGATTGTCGTTTCTCTTTCGGTTGACTCTGAAATCCCGTGTAGTTACTAACGTACGTACGTGCGTGATCTCGCGTTTACAATGGCATTCCTTACAGGCAACAGCTGAAAGGGGGAAACTGGTCTTAAACTGGTCTCGGATTGTCCAGCCTATCGACGTTATCTCAGAAGCAAACGGTGCTCTTTAAAAGGCCATCGAGGAAAAGCCTAAAACGTTCTTTCGCTTTATCGACTGTTTTCACCGTGTTTCGACGACTACTGAAAACGAAGCTCGCCTCCACGCGACTACAAATCACTTGCTCGTGACCTTTTTCTTTCCATCTTCGTTTCGTCTCGTATACAAGGGTGTTCGACCACCCCTGGAAAACATTTTAATGGGAGATACTAGATGCCAAAATAAGACGAAAATCAAGAATACTAATTTGTTGATGGAGACTTTGTTAAAAAGTTATTAACGTTTAAACTTCCGCCTGTACTGAATTTTTTTCTAGAAAGAGGGTAGGATTTCGAGGGTATGTCTATTCACCGAAAATGATTGTAATTGACCCCTGCAATAGGAAATATTTTTTCCAGAACGATTTGAAATTTTTTAATTTTGTGGAAAAATTTCACACTTTCTCGAATTTTTTTCTCGAAAGTGGGTAGGATTTCGAAGATATGTCTAATGACCAAAAATAATTGTAATTGACCCCTGCAATCGAAAATATTTTTTCCAGAACGATTTGAAATTTTTTAATTTTGTGGAAAAATTTCACACCTTCTCGAATTTTTTTCTAGAAAATAGGTAGGATTTCGAAGATATGTCTAATGACCAAAAATAATTGTAATTGACCCCTGCAATCGAAAATATTTTTTCCAGAACGAATTGAAATTTTGTAAATTTGTCGAAAAATTTCACACCTTCTCGAATTTTTTTCTCGAAAGTGGGTAGGATTTCGAGGGTATGTCTAATGACCAAAAATAATTGTAATTGACCCCCACAGCTAACAATATTTTTTTCAGAACGATTTGAAATTTTTTAATTTTGTGGAAAAATTTCACACCTTCTAGAATTTTTTTCTCCAAAGTGGGTAGGATTTCGAAGATATGTCTAATGACCAAAAATGGTTGTAATTGACCCCTGTAACTAAATATAATTATTTTAGTATGATTTGAAATTTTTTAATTAAATTTCTTAATAACTTTTTAACGAAGCCTCCATCGACAAATTAGTATTCTCGATTTTAGTCTTATTTTGGCTTCCAGAATCTCCCATTAAAATTTTTCCCATGGGTGGTCGAACACCCTGTATATGCACAACGCTTCATCGAACATGTGACGCCCACGTCGCCGAATCTGACACAATATCAATTTTTGTCGGATACGTTTCTCCGCGATCAATATACCGAGTTGGCTAAACAATAATCTTGGAATTTACTGTAAATAATCCAAGCAAATATACTTAAGTTAGGGCAAAAGAGCCAATCACTATCTGAACGACTAGCTCCAACAATGTTGCATTGTTTTTCTTATTTATTATAACTCAAAAAGAAAAACATACTATTTTAAAATCTCTGAGTATTTCGAGGTCCATCACTGCGACTACTAAAATGAAACTAACCGAGGATCAGATTGAAATCTCAATTAAATTAGAGTCAAATCTAAGCTGGACCTCAGATTTAATTCAAACTAATTCCTAATTAAATCTTTGAGTAAATTGTATCGATCTCATAGTTTCTATTTTTGGGAGCTCAGGTAAGGCACGTTTTCTTTGAACCACAATTCCAAAGAACCCAACAGTACCAAGCAACGTAAAACATCTTATTTTAAATCCACCGATTTTCTCCAATATTTTTGCTACCAGCGTCTCCGCACATTTCCAAACATTTTCTCTCTCGTAATTCAGTTTCCGCTCCTCTTCAACCATTTGTCTTTCTTCCTAACCGGCGGAGGGAGGTTCCGCGACGCGTTTGGTGGGCGGATCGATGACCTTGAATCTCGCTAGTGGAACTATGAGTCACGCTGCGGATCTCGCGTTTCCAGGAAAAATTTTCCTGCAAACGCGACAATCGATGCGGAGAGCGGAGCAACTTCCTGCCAGGGTACCACTAACTGCTCATAATTTATTTGAGTCGTTCCCCGTCGTCGATGGACTGGTCCTGCTCCGGCAAAGATTGCCAATTATTTCTTGACAAGCAATCTCGTTTCTGTGCATGTGATACCACTCTTCGGTTGACAGCTAGTCCTGCCCCTGGTCGCGTTGCTGACAAATTACAGGCTCAACCAGACAGAAGAGAACCGAGAGAAAACATCCTCATTTGTAATAGTACTCGGTAGTTAAAATTGGGTTGTTCGAATACCCTTTCCTCGGTGATACGCGGAGCGCTGAGAGGGTTGATAATTGTGGGTCATTACCCCTAATGTGGAACAGCCAAGGGGTAGACTAATGCTTGCTCGGATCATGGTGGTGTAGGCTGAGCATTGGAATACCAAAGCATTGAAACGCGAAGTTAACTGTGCACTTGACAGCCAGTGAACGATTTAGATCACTCGTTCTTAATCTTCTTCTTCTATGGACCCTTCTTCATGTTCGAACGAAGCTCATGAACCCCTTTCTCAAAGTTACATTTTAAAATATGGGTCAAATCAGTGGTCTCAAAGTCAGTGTTCCACTAAAGTTTATATTAGGAAAGGATCGAGACATTCTATAGTATTTTTAAATGTTTACAAATTTTTTAAAGAAATTGACACAGAATTTTGAATTTTAATTATACCTTGATACCTTTATATTGCTGTAAAGCATAACAGAGACTTCGAAGACATTGATATGATACAGAAATAAATATTTAATTATGAAGATATTTTAATTGTAATATCCTGGGTGGTAGTATACAGGGTGTTCGGCCACCCCTGAGAAAAATTTTAATGGGAGATTCTAGAGGCCAAAATAAGACGAAAATCAACAATACCAATTTGTTGATGAAGACTTCGTTAAAAAGTTATTAATAATTAAATTCAAATTTTTCAAATCTTTCTGGAAAAATTATTTTCGTTTGCAGAGGTCAATTACAATCATTTTTGGTGAATAGACATACCCTCGAAATCCTACCCACTTTCGAAAAAAAAATTCAAGAAGGTGTGAAATTTTTCGACAAAATTAAAAGATTCCAAATCGTTTTGGAAAAAATATTTCCAATTGCAGGGGTCAATTACAATCATTTTTGGTGAATAGACATACCCTCGAATTCCTATCCACTTTCGAAAAAAAAATTCGAGAAGGTGTGAAATTTTTCGAAAAAATTAAAAAATTTCAAATCGTTTTGGAAAAATTATTTTCGGTTGCAGGGGTCAATTACAATCATTTTTGGTGAATAGACATACCCCCGAAATCCTACCCATTTTCGAGAAAAAAATTCGAGAAGGCGTGAAATTTTTCGACAAAATTAAAAAATTTCAAATCGTTTTGGAAAAAATATTTCCAATTGCAGGAGTTAATTACAATTACTTTTGGTCATTAGACATACCCCCGAAATCCTACCCACTTTCGAGAAAAAAATTCAAGAAGGTGTGAAATTTTTCGACAAAATTAAGATTCCAAATCGTTTTGGAAAAAATATTTCCAATTGCAGGGGTTAATTACAATCATTTTTGGTCATTAGACATACCCTCGAATTCCTATCCACTTTCGAAAAAAAAATTCAAGAAGGTGTGAAATTTTTCGACAAAATTAAAAAATTTCAAATCGTTTTGGAAAAATTATTTTCGGTTGCAGGGGTCAATTACAATCATTTTTGGTGAATAGACATACCCCCGAAATCCTACCCATTTTCGAGAAAAAAATTCGAGAAGGCGTGAAATTTTTCGACAAAATTAAAAGATTCCAAATCGTTTTGGAAAAAATATTTCCAATTGCAGGAGTTAATTACAATTATTTTTGGTCATTAGACATACCCTCGAAATCCTACCCACTTTCGAGAAAAAAATTCGAGAAGGCGTGAAATTTTTCGACAAAATTAAAAGATTCCAAATTGTTTTGGAAAAAATATTTCCAATTGCAGGGGTCAATTACAATCATTTTTGGTGAATAGACATACCCCCGAAATCCTACCCACTTTCTAGAAAAAAATTCGAGAAGGCGTGAAATTTTTCGACAAAATTAAAAAATTTCAAATCGTTTTGGAAAAAATATTTTCGATTGCAGGGGTCAATTACAATTACTTTTGGTCATTAGACATACCCCCGAAATCCTACCCACTTTCGAGAAAAAAATTCAAGAAGGTGTGAAATTTTTCGACAAAATTAAAAAATTTCAAATCGTTTTGGAAAAAATATTTTCGATTGCAGGGATCAATTACAATCATTTTTGGTCATTAAACATACCCTCGAAATCCTACCCACTTTCTAGAAAAAAATTCAAGAAGGCGTGAAATTTTTCGACAAAATTAAGATTCCAAATCGTTTTGGAAAAAATATTTCCAATTGCAGGGGTTAATTACAATCATTTTTGGTCATTAGACATACCCTCGAATTCCTATCCACTTTCGAAAAAAAAATTCAAGAAGGTGTGAAATTTTTCGACAAAATTAAAAAATTTCAAATCGTTTTGGAAAAAATATTTTCGATTACAGGGGTCAATTACAATCATTTTTGGTGAATAGACATACCCTCGAAATCCTACCCATTTTCGAGAAAAAAATTCGACAAGGTATAAAATTTTTCGGCGAAAAAAAAATTTTTCAAATCTTTCTGGAAAAAATATTGTTAGCTGTGGGGGTTAATTACAATCGTTTTTTATGAATAGGCATACCCCCGAAATCTTGCGCATTTTCGAGAAAAAAATTCAGGAAGTGCGGAACTTTAAACGTTAATAACTTTTTAACAAAGTCTCCATCATCAAATTGGTATTTTTCATTTTCGTCTTATTTTGACCTCCAGAATCCCTTATTAAGATTTTTCGCAGGGGTGGCCAAACACCCTGTATGTTGTACGTAGCTTTATAATATGTATAATGGAACTGAACGGATTTTAATAACATTCTTCCTATCGTTGTTGTAGACTTAAGAACACGCTTGACATTATGGCGATACCTTGTAAAGTTATTAGCATTAATATCATCACGTTGAGAATGCGAAAAGTCTCTTGGAGGGAACGACAATTGTTAGTGCATGTCTGTCAAGCTCACGGCGCCCCGTATTGATATGGACAACCACGAGCAACGCGTTTGATACGGGTATCAATCTCGCGGACTGTCATTATTTAATGGTGTAATAGTATAGTTATGAGTGACGGGAGTTATTGGTATGGAACGCGTGAGAGAAAGATAAGAACAACATTCCTCTCCTGTAATTGACGCGATTAGTGAATGGCAATGACATTTAACACCTCTGTTACTTAATTAAAAATAGACGTTGCTGTCTCCCGTTCCAATTGGAATTTTATATTTCTCTTCGTTTGTGATCGAGAATAGAATTTTAACAATGACACAACATGTACACCAAACGCCCATGTGGCAAATTCTACATCTGCTTAATCATTAATAAAAAAAATTTTGAAATAAATTCATCGTTGAGAATAAACAAAAGTTTTGCTGCTCGAAGGTGTCAACAAGGAAGCAGCTGATACCTTTTTGCTTCCTCCTTTTCTTTTTATTAATATACTTTTCTGTAATTAATTAGGAGAGTCGGGGAAAATGTAATCAGATTACATTTGTCACGATACGATTACGTGTAATTGCACTGCGAGCAGGAGTTAATTATACGATAATTAGACAGTCATTATACGTTTTAAAGATTTACGGTTATGATTAAACCGCAGTAATTATAATATAATTACGTGTAATCAGATTACGTTTCGCTCAATTCTGTTATCTGTTTGGGATGATGTTTTTTTTATATCTCGTCGTAGGCGTTACTATAATCTTCGGATCATTTGTTCATTTTTGACACACGACTGTAGAGGGTCGCTGTAGCGGCTGTAATTTGCTTTCATTTGCTATCTCGTTGGACAAAGCATGGACACGGTTCGACTGCAAAATTTCGAAACAAAATGTGTCGATAGTTTATCTTGGGTTGTTCGACGCTCCAAGCATTCTTCAATTTCTACCGTATTGTTCGACGAGCACATTCTAAAACAACATTGAATCGAATGTCCCCGGACCGTCGAAAGTTGACAAAGCGAAAGGAAACGGTACCCCAGTCCGGTATTCGTTGAATGAATAGGCCTGAAAAAGAAGCGGATCCTCGTGTTTCCTCAGGTGTAAGAACGCGCGTACGAGTGTGTGAGTGGAATGTGAGTCATCCAGGTAAAGACGCCGGCGAAAGAGGCAGAAGGGGGGCACTAAAGAAGAACGTTCAACATTCCCGGAGCAACCCCATGAGTCACCGGATCCTCATCCCCCGTTGGCTACCTGCCGCCACCTGTTGCACCGACTTTCTAGGTCGTGTTCGGCTCCTCACCCGTCTTACCCTTGCGTTTTCCATTCACCTTGCGCGATTTTACATCTCCACAGCCGGATAAAACCCAAGGGGGAGGCGTACCGTGAGCTGACTCACCGAACGGTAGAACCAGTTCCCTCAGTCCCGAGTAGGGGTATGTAGAGTATCAATTGAGCCACTCACATATCAATAATTACAAGCTCAATCGTATTTCCACATTTTTCGTGACGTTCACGCTAGATTTACGGACACTAATTGCGCCAATTTTTATCGAAACCAGAGATCCCTAATGTAATGTAGACTACCGATTTTGTAACATACGATCACTGAAGCCTCTAAAGATGTCTAGGATAGAATCAACAATATAACGAGAATTCTTAAACGTGTAAAATAGGAGCCACTAAAAATACTTCTTACAGATTGGAGACTCTATTTGAGTTCTAGTCTGCACTTTGGTTTAAAAACATAACGATGAGTTGAAGATAAGTTTAATAACTCCTCTTACTCTTATCCAAACAGAATACCGAAATAGTACCGATATTTATATCGATATTATATCGGTTTCAGTATAGTTTTGCTGACACTGTTCATATACTGAAACTTCGCTTTATCGAGATCGAAGTTCAATGATAAGATTAATTCGAGAAGTGCAACTATCGACTGACCACCAAAATCTTACGACGTTATTAGATTCTTTTTTGAAGAGCTACTTTAACACGTTGACTGCCAGACCAACCCCCTCAAATTGTCCAGGGAAACGAAACTTTGTTGTTAGTCAACTTATTTTTACAGACCCGTTAAAATTCAAGACTTCTGTCTGGATTTATTTCTTCAATATCTAATCTTGAGAATTAATTGTTTTAGCTCCTTAGTGAGAAATCATGTCAATGTGTTAAAACTCTTGTTTATTCCAACAAACCACAAATTTTCGACGATCTCAAAGCAACCAACGTTCGTGTTGTCATTGTAATCGTTCCACCAAATGCAATCGTGATGGTCATTTAAAATGCAGTGTATTTCACGTAGAATGCCATCGAATCTACATAAAAATAAAACAATGTGCACCAGATTATCTTTTATAGTTTTCATTTTATCTCAATTCCCTGCAAAGATTAGATCTATTATCCTTTGGAAAATTAGATACGCTAGATAGATTGCGTTTATTGACTGAAATTAACTCGGGAGATAACAGGTTGCATCATACAACATGCAACGTCCAAGAAGTATGATTCAAAGATCAGTCCTGCGAAATGGGACAAAATCGTATTAACTTGAATAAGATAATATTCCAAACGTATTATCAAAAATATCAAAGATTCTACTTTTCGAGAATAATTAATCGTTTTATTAAAAAAGAAAGAAGTTTTATTTGTACTTGTAAATTTTTAATATTAATGTCACTGGAAATGCTACAATGTTCGATATTTCTATCCCCTTCCTCCAGTAATATTTAAATAAATACCAAGGACATCTTCACACACGGAAAACGTGTCAGCCAACGTGTTTAACGTTTGAACAAGTGTTTCTCAATGGTTTTGCAAATTCGCGTCAATGGTTGTCGCTGTGTCATCGACGATTTTCGTGGAATTTCGTGCGGAATGAAAGAAACGTGCTACGTGTGTACGTATGTCTACGCAACGAGCGTGTTCCGAGAAAATTTCATTCAGGACCGGTGCACGATTTACGGCGAACCTACGCGGCCAGTTCCGGTTTCTCGCGATGATTCACGTATCGAATTCCAGCGGATAGACGCGACTCATTCAAGAAATCGGTCTCTTCCCGGAACCGACAGTTTCTTGCGACTTTTTTGCCGTTTCATCGATCGCAGGGAGCACGCTCGATGCGTACATCGCACGAAGAGGTTTTCAATGGCGTGACGATTTCATTTGCTTCCGGTTTTCTGAAGGATCGCGTACGAAACAAACTTATAGCTAGATTGTGCATTGTGTTTCGAATTCAATAGGATTTGTAGCTTTTTTGACGGTGAAAGATGTTACCAGTCCGCCATTTTGAATTCCTCGAGTTCGACGCAACTTTTAATCTCAAACGATATTTAAATTTTAGTGAGTTTTTAAAAAGTTACGTTAGAGAGATGTTTAAAAAAATAGATATATTTCTCTTACACAATATTTAGGTGATAAAATTTGATTTGTAAATATAAATATACAAGGTTAACGCTACTATGTGAAAATGAAAAATATTCGACGATATAATATTTTCATTCGTTATTCGTATATAAAATTTTCCAACTCCGAATTTCAGAAATAAGTTTCGCTATAAAATATTCAACGACAATTCCGAAAGTCTCTATATTCATTGCTCTTTAAAATTCACGGAAATTGTGCATAATACACGCCTCGAGTAATAGATCAACGCGAGATAAAGAGCAATCAAGTTAGATATTAATTGTACCCTGGCACAATGATTAACCGTGTACCAGATATAACTTTTGCAAGTAATACTTTCACACGTTTTTCTGTTAAAAGGTTACCGAACATTCTAACGTCAATACCAGACTGCTGGCCACCTCGTTAAGATCACGTAAAGTGATTCGTACCTGCAGGTATGCTCGATTCGAGCTGTTGCACAGGTACGCGCAGGTACATGACTCACGTACACCAATTGGGTAAACAACGTTCCAGACCAGACTGTATGTTTTTCGAAAATATTTGAACGGTATCTAGTTACCGTCGTCGAATATCAGTCGCGAATACTACGAGATCGAAACATCGACCGATCTTGTTCCTAACATTACCGTCGTTGATGCTTGGAATTTTTTTTGTTCATTTATGCGTCGCAGAATTGTACGACATTTTATAAAAAAAGGATCAACTGAAGTTGTGCAGTCCCAAGAAATAAAAAAAGAAATAGAACAGACTTTTTAGTGTTAGAGATTGTAACGTAAGCTATAATACCTGCTTTTCGAACATCACTTTTACTTGTTTACGATTACAACGTTGGCGATAACATAAACATAACAAGTTTAACAAACTTGAAAATTTGGCTTCTTAAATTATACACGCGGAACAGAAGCAAATAAAAATTTCGAGATCTATGAAAGCTAGATTAGATTCATCGCGAATATTCAAACGATTTTTTAGTTTTTATTTTTATTACCAAAGACGTAATATTCGTTTGTCAATATCGAAAAAAGTGATGCAACATTATGAAACGGTTTAGAACGAAACGAGGTCGTGCAATATCGTCTACGACTATGTACCACGAAATCGGTCGTGCGCTGATAAGAGTGAACGTTACACTCGCAACAGGGACAGATAACGCAAATTTTTAACGTTAGAGGACATCGCTACATTGCATTCCGTGTTCTATTTTTTGTCACGTATTGTTCGGCGAAATCTTATCGCGGCACATAAAATCGAGATATTACGACGTCGATATCTGTCGATCCTCGTATTTTCATACGCGTGTACGTCACGATAATACTGTTTCTCGAGATACAACATCGAGTTTCCTTCGCCACCATCGTCCACGCGTAACTTAAACAATTGCACAAAACATTTCTTAAAAATATATTACGAATACTTGACTAAAATAATCTTTATTTATTTACTAACTTTAATATGCCAATTTTACCCTTTAATTGTATTGCATATTTTTATCGTTCAGAGTTTTAATAAACGTATACTTTCGTGAGCTACTGTACACGCGCAAAATGTTAAGAAGCGATTGCAACAACGCAGAATACATATGTATTTGTTTTAAATCGATTCGACGATTCATAAAGGAGACAAGAATTCCAATTAAAGCACTACGTTTTAACGCGCAATTAATGAGATTCCTTTTCGACGTTGGCTGAATAAAAAATAGAAAAAACCTGCATTTGTTTCGCCAACGGGGCAATCGCGACCTGGAGATCTATCACGTAACAATTACGACACTGAAACCAACCGCATGAATCTTTACGTCACGCCGCCGCTCGCTATTAACAGAAACATGATTAAGAGAAACGTGCAACACGCTCGATTGTTTTAATCTATTTGCAAAAGACAAATTAACGGTCTGCCATAAGTCTACAGACTCCTTGAGTGTTCGCGTTATTATTACTCGTCGTATTCCCTTGCTCTTGCGTAGAACAAACGCTGGATATTAATAACGCGAACACCCTGTACACCGTGCAAGAGTTTAAATTGACTTTGCTGTAACTCGTTGGACACTCGAGTAACTCACAGTTCATTAACTGATTAATGGTCCAATTAAGTTCGTGGACTCTTGAAGAGGTTTGCTTCGATCTACCCTCTGGGGTTCTGGAGTCTAATCTTTCGTCTGACTAAATAAAGTTGAAAGATTCGTACGCTTCGGGCAATTAAATAATATTTTAAGTATTAAGATTTTATTTTGAACAGGCAATAACTTAGTTTTTTGTATTTCAACCCCGTAGTGTTACTTATGCTGAAAAATATTGGATGGATTCATCCCCCGTGCCTAATTATTAGACTGCAAATTCACATTTTAGAGGGTTGTCCCAACGCCTAAACATAATAATTATATGCATAGCAATAAAATTCTAAATGAGTCAAATTGGTTCAGTCCGTAAATCTAGCGTTAAGTATATCTTATATTTTTGCATATTAAGTGGATTCTGTAAAATTCCCCATAAATGCACGAACAACCGCAGTCAGAGTAATTACGTTAGAAATGGGCGTCGATTTAAAAGTTGAACCCGGACACACGAGTCTCTGGTAGATACTCTCTAGTCGTAGAAGCGTCAACGAATCCCACGTGGCCATTGCGTAACCAAAGCGTCGCATTCTAGCGAGGTGGATTACTGACCTACGTCACTACGGTAAACAGACGGACGGCTAGCCGCGTCATGCACCCTGCGAGTTTCCCTCCGTTTTGCTCCTTTTCGCCATCGCGAGCCGCTTCCTCTCTCGGTCTTTCTCCACGCGTTACGTGGAACCACGACGACGTATCAACCAGTACGTCATCGTGGTGACTCACGTAGCTGTGCTGAAACGCGCGATCATCATAATGCAACCAGTCCGGTGCACGCACGACACTGTAATTGCAGCGAGCATGCAACGCGAACGAGGTCGCGAAACGTTCGTCGCCGGTGCACCGATCATTTAGACCGCCAAAGGTGGTCCATTAAGCGTCATCAATCTTCGCGACGAACAATCGGAAAAATTCTTGGCGAGAAAGAGGAACAATTAGGGGCTCCGTCGAAAATGGGGAATGTCAGGATCCATTTTGGACAGCACTGCTTCAGAAACCCCACGAAGATTTCATCAGTACTCGACTGCATTTTCGAGGCGAGAAACAGTTATTGATTTCGACGTTATTTCCATAGAAAATACGTAGCTTTATAGGACCGTTTTCTGTTAATATTCTCCACATCATTTACGAACAAGATCCTGAGTCACTTGCCATTCCTGGGAACTTTTACGATTCCTAAATAACATCTGACACCCAATAACTGCGCGACTGCAGTTCGCTAGCCATCATTCAACGCCCAAGAACATACATGGCTTCTGTCAAAGATCTATTCAGCCCTTAACCCAACCATAAACCGTCAGAAAGTGAAATAGCGTCGAGCTATTTGCCTTTACAACATCCTTAAAATGCGTCGCGAAAATTATTCTCGGTAATTTACGCGGACATTATAAATCAAGGTATCGACGATAAGTCAGAATTTTATTATTCGAAAGGCGACGGGAAGGAAGAAGTCGCAAATGTGATTATTTTTAAACTTCGAAAAAGACCCGAAACTCGAACTCGAGATCCCCCAAGTCGAGGTATATAAATTCTCAGTTTGTAGAATTCGATATGGCGGCAGTGGATTATTATGCCAGTTAAAACTCTAATTTATGCGTCTAATCGGGCGGAACCACAATGGTGAAAGCTCGATTCAGTCCCTGACAGGTACGTCGTCATCGTCGTGACGTGGAGCATGTGGACTCGCGAGAGAAAATGTGGGCGTATCATCGCCCACCACGAAATCGCGACACGCAAGCCTCTAATTACACCGAGCTTCCGAAAACGGAGTAATTCAGATTTTTCTCTCGTCCTCGTACTTCGAATCAACGTCTCTTTAAGGTTCGTGTCATGTACAACAGATTTGAAAATCATTTTTAATGTGTGAATCTTACTACTGCGAAAATTCGAACCAGCTGTCGTTGAAAATACACTGTAAAATAAAATAACGAGCCCAAAATTTGAACAAACGTCGAACACGTATTAATAGTCAAATTTCTAATAAAAGAAATTTAATTAAACCCTCTGTAAATTATGTTTGAAACGTAAATTTTAGTAAACATAAATTTTCATCTGTACTCATCTGTGAGATATTGTGAAATAATTGTTTCATACTATTGATTTAATATTTTTAACACTAGGTTTACGGAATAAGATTTTGACGCATTAAGATTTTAAACCTAACATTACAGAACTTATAAATATTATTTGTTAGCAATTTATGTTGGATTTAATTGATGTAACTGTTAACACAGCGAATTACAATAAAAATATGCGCAACTAGTGTTAAAAACGCAGATGATGGGTATACGATTTTAGTCACGCTGGATTATGGGCAAACTATTTAAATACAAAGTGAAAAGTCGCAAAGTGCATTCGAGAATAAAGATAGTTGCAACGTTCCAACGTCCGTCAATCGATTCCCGTATTTTTTCCCCTTATTATCATCTCGCGACGATAAGGAAGCTGTTATCATTAATGCTATTATATAAAGCATAATATTGTAAGAACGTAAACAGAGTACAGCTTGGCACGAGGCGTATCTGAATCATCCGTAAAGAGATAGGTGTACACGTGCACGAGTATCGATGGCGAATGTTACGATCGACGAACGTTCAGATTTCTTTCCACACCTACGCTGAATAGCTTTGGAATCCTGAATGTTTCCGAAAGCATCGGAATTGTATTTAACAAACTCATTTCTCGATTAGAAATAGTAGTTTGCCTGAGGTAACACTGTGAGTCCCGTTTATCCTCCTCGTACAGGCACCTAGACTTATTTTCAAATTAAAAATTCCTCGAGCTCTCGAATACAATGTTAACATGACTGTTAATTCGTTTTTTAAGAATTTTAGAGACACGAATTTTCTGAAAATTGCATTTCGACTTCGAATTGTGTTTCTTCTCGAAACGCTTTACGCTATTGCGGCTCTGCTACGTTTTTTGCAACGAATTACGTTAACAACGTAAAGCTGCGCTAACCGTACGAAGATCGACTCGAATAAAAAAGTAATTCTACTCGTTGAGCAAGCGTTGTTACAAAAGTGCTATTGCAAAATCGATCGGGCAACGTTCGCGTAATTAATTATCTCGTTTCGGTTCGTACGAAATTCAAGCAACCACAATTTACCGATCGTTAAAATTTTCCCTCCTCCGACGGCCCCGTTCTCTGGCCGCGCTCACGGAAAATAATACTTTCCACTGGAAACGGGATTGCGTTACAAGGTTGCGCCGCGTCGACGGTATAAAATATAAATTTAATGGTCCGATAACGGCCATTAAAGATCTGATGGCGAGGCGAAACACGGCCAGGGGGGAAGGAGAAAGACGACGCGGAGAGATAAAGTAAATTCAACGGTAAAAAATGTGAAATGTAAATTTCATGCTGGTATAGCGAGGAGGACACCGTGCTCAATTTGGTCACCAAAGAGTAGCTGGATCCGTGGGTCCCATGGTGCCCGTGGGCGAACTGGTAACCATCGACCAAGTTCACCGGTCCAGGTTCCCCATATCGAACACGATACCTCGGTTTTCCTAGACAATTTCGCGACGAACAGTCAGAGAACGCGAATAAGTTTCGAACGAGCCTCCCAACTAGGAAATAACAGGATTGGAGACAATTTTAATTCATCGGGGATGAATTTCTCAATTTAAAAAACAATTTAAAGAAAAATTCATTTGTATAATACTTGATTCTAACGAGTACGATCAGAGAAAGAAATTGTATAGGCAAAATATTGCATAGACAAATTATATTCTTCGATTCTTCTCGATGCCAACTACGTCCATGTAACCAATAAAAATATTGGCGATGACGTTATGAGGAAAATATCGATGACCTTGAAACGACCTTAAAGAAATTATTTCGAGTCGGAGGTAGATCCTCCACAGGATTCGTCGCACTTTTATTATACGAATGCAGGCTAAGTGATCGATTAGACTCTGTCGCAAGACGCTGACCATCTATAAGAATTCTCATCCCCTGTACGCGTGCAAAGATGCACACGAGCGTCGGCCATTTGGCGCGAATTTCTCGATACTTCATTCCGTAAACGTTTTCGCCGCAACACTGTACAAGAGAAACAAACATTGCCCAGAATAAACCAGAACGACCTCGATGACTTCTCGACCCTTCGTCCTACAGTTCGGGAAGACGAAGACCGCCAAGGCTTGGCACATCGTTTATGTAGGCCGGGGATTTAGCGCCAGCGCCTCTGAGAAAACAGCTGGTTCGGCTGCCAAAGGGATCGTATTCTGCGAACGCTATAAATCGATTCATACGGTCCGCGGTTGCACCTATTGCGAACCGACGGACGCGAACGATCTCGTTCTCTTCGACACATTCCACGAACGCTCGTCGACGGTCCTCGACACCTAGACCACCTCCAAATCCGGTGCTCGTCTCATCGCGTTGCTCAACGGACCTTCGAGGAACGATCTCGATCCAACATTGTCGGCTATTTTCTTTCGCGAATATTCATTTATTTCGTTTATAAACAGACCCCGGACCCTGTTAGTATAATTAACGCGTTACTAACCGAATCACTCCCTACTTTCGAGCCAACTACTTCTCGAGGAGATCTCCCTCTGTTACTCAACTTTCAATACTTTGCAATCCTTTAAACGTTACACCTTTCCTGTTTTTTTTAGAATAATAAAAACGTTATCTCGAATAGATTGCAAGGGGGAAAAATATCCTCGTATAGCCTCGTGTGGAGTCCATTTCTGAAGTGCGTCCCATATGCCACGGGACACTCTGTATACGTTCGAGCCGTCGAGAAGACTACTTTATTTTGAACTACTCTCAAGCATTCGAAAGACTTATAAAAACTGGTATATGAAATGACGGTGCATCGTGTGTGTAAATCTATCGAGCCGGATGTCTTACGTAAGCAGGTAAGTTCGAGCTCGAGACAAGAAAATGCGAACACAAAGGGGAACCAGGAAGCAATTACAAGGGACACAAGGACCGGAGCTAGCGTTTATCGTGTTCTATGGGAGAACCACTGACAATTGTTGCTCCGTGTGAAGAATTAACGATTGTCAGTCGGTCGATACCAGGTTTCACCGACGACGAATGTTGTACTTCGCGGAGGAAAACGACGTTCAAAGAATATTGTTTTTTGACGGAGCAAAAGAGTAGAGTACATAGTATGCATACATATTTATTTTCCTACATAATCACCATTCTATCCTTTTTTTTATTCCCTTCGTAAAGAAACAATCTAATCGCAACGATCTGAACTTTGATATTTCATGGAAAATGTTGACTTTTCAATACGTCTGTCAACTTTGGGAACAACCAGAGTTGTTCGATTGAAATTGTACGAAGAATGCAACTTTCCAACGTTTAAAATTCTATCAGTGATCGTTGCTTGGTACGCGACTCGTGTCAAATGTAATTGTTACGCAACGATGCTACACAGGAAACCGAAAGTTTGATCGTTTGGATAAAACACTCGTTATTAAATGCAGATGTTACGGATTTTAGCTATCGATCAACCCCCGTATTTACGTGTTTTAATCGTTTAAAATTTAATTTAATTAAACTCGTTTACATCGCAAATATCAAGTAAAAGGAAGTTATACGTTTATGCAAGATATAAGTCTATCAAGCAAAGAAAAGTTGTATGTCTTTTAAGTAAAAAGAAGTTGTAAGTCGATACAAGATGCAAGTATGCCGAGCAAAAAGAAAGTTTCAGGCAGGAAGGAAGTAACTTTAAGCTACGAGGTTCGCGACAAGGCATCGATATCCTGCGCCTTAGGTGGCCAATGACATGGAGGATCCTCCGGAGGCGTTTCTCGGCATAAGCTCTTCCGATTCGAGGCAGACGAAACTCGTCGAGTCGAATAGAGTCGTCGGGTCCGGGGGCACTTAAGCCTCGTAATCTCGTAATGCAATTCTTTCGGGCGACTAATTCGACGAAGTGAGCAAATGGCCCTTTCCGTTCGCTTTTTCCGGGGGCGTGCAGAAGGGGGACGAAAGAAGGAGCAAGACGAAAATCAATACGCGCCGCGAAAACCCCCAGTTCGTGCCTGTTAAACCACGAGACCGGGGGTTTCGTGTCCAGGGTCGTCCTCATCGACCGTCGCCCCCCACATTATACCGAAAACACCTGGACAGAAGTGTTGCGCGCGAAATAAATAATGCATTTAACCTTCCTTTTCGGAGACGCCCTCTTTCTAACTCCCAGGTCGTCATTTAGGTGTGCAACAGTGGCATGGAAATGTTAGATCGGCGCATACGACGTGAACTAATGAATGCTGTAGTCGGAACGGAAGTAATTGTCCGCCCAAGGCCGCTGCAAGGTTAATCCCACCATTTGGCTAATCTCACCGACGGAATTACGGGCTCTGAGTTTTTTTCGCTGTGAAATATGCGTCGGTGTTGGACAGGAAACATAAAAACAATGAAAAAAGTATCAACGCGTGCCCTGTACGGCCTTGTTTCAAAGTTATAGCCATTTTTCAGTGATCACGAGGCCCCAATCCTCGCATCATGAGAGTTTCTTTTATTTTTTAATATTATCTCCTCTGATACTTCGATGGCTATATTTTCCTCATTCCATCACCGTCACTAATCAATAACATCATGAAATTCTTCGATATTGTTCATTAGCAGACTGCAGATATTTGCACATTTATGAGTTTTAATTCTCAAAGAATTCCCATTTCATTAATTCCATTAATAGTTTATTGGACTCTGAAATCCGTGAATGCGAAGATTAAACTTGTCCTTAATTTTTATTCTGTTTTAGCTTTCTCATTCAAGCTTATTAATATAATAGATGAGACTGATTTCTGTCATTACGCTTCTAATGTTGACCATCCTAACGCAACAATCGTCGCGATTCCACGCGAACCAAGTGTTCGTGCATACATCGAGGTACCACTGTACAGCACGAAAAATTTCAATCTACGGTCAGCCAACAAGTTTGCAACGCACAGAATCGATCCGACAGCTGCTGGTCGACCGTGACCTAGACATCTTTGTCGCTCGAACGGCTATCGGTATCGACAAATTCGCCGACAAATCGTGCTCGAACACGTTCGTATCGCCGCCGACAACGTACAGACAAGTCCATCGTAAGGTGCAGTCGAGGATTTTATTCCGTCGGCGTGCACGGCTCGGAATAATACGATGCTGCGGCATCGTGCAGCACGCGTGGAATATAAATCGCGCTCTATGAATCGATAGAACGTGCCTTTGCACGGCCTCTCGCATCCACCGAATCGCTTCCAGACGATCCTCTTCCTTCTGCATCGTCCCCGTCCCTTTTGGGGTTGCTGGCTTTCGTCCCCTCCGCCCACGCGACGACGAGGGCTACGCTCGAGTTCTCCACGGGGGGCAACGTTTCGTCCATTATCGCATCCTCAGGGCCGTGTTGCGAATTTTCAGCCACCCCGAGCAATTATCGTCCCATAAATTCGTCAACTCGTTAACTCATTCTTGAATACACAATTTAAACAAAAGTACTTTTTCCCAATTTGTCTGTACAATGAAATTCGCCATAAGAAATATCAAATTCCAATATGTTTAGTACATACATCGCAGTGTATACAGTTTACTGTCTTTGCTTCGAGGGTAAAATAAATAAATTGTTTTTTCAATGTGTCAACTGCTGGAGTAATTTTTAGGTTTAGGAAATAATTATACTACTCTTTTATCGCGTTTGTTATGATCTTAAACGCGTAGGGAGATAAAGAAGTCACTATCTAGGCCAGTGATACGCTTCTCAGAGTAAAAATCTTCAAGTTCTCCACTATTGATGCTTTTATCTTGTAGTCTATTTGTTCTACAGATATTGTTTCCTTTTACATAAAGGCGAAAGATTGAAACTGAACTTCATCCTATTCAATTGTTGTTTGTAGCTCGAAGAAAGTAGATTGTGGTCACAAAAACAATATCATATTAATTATCGAGCACGCCATTATTCCCGAACGGTTTCTCAACAATATTCCTTGCGCGACATCGGTATCGTAGAACGTTATTCCGCAACGTGCGTTGGTTACGCAAATATTTTCACCGCAAACCGTTCGCCGTTTCCTCGAACCCGTCCCAAAAATCTGCCACTGTATTTGTCATAATTTTTCCCGATTAATTGGAAGGGGTCCAATCGAGGCGTTCCAAAATAAATCGCATAAATCGCGTTCCCGTGGATTTTGCGAGGCGATTTATGCACGTTTCCGCAAATTGTTACATTACAAGTGCGGCTCACGTACAAAGGAGGCTCTTATTTAGTAACTTTGTCTGCTAAATTTACTAAAAAACGTCTCGTTTTTATCTTCTAAGCCTCGTTTAACACTAGGTTTACGGTACGCGTTAATTTGACGCATTCAGATTCTAAACTTACGTTATAGGACTCATAAATATTATTTGTTAGCAATTTATGTTGACTTGAATTGATGTAACGATATGGATGTATCCTCTAATTGAAAGAAAGACGGCAGTTTAATGCAACTGTCAACGTAGCGAATTACAATAAAAATATGCGCAACGAGTGTCCGTAAACCTAGTGTTAATATCGTGTTTCAAGTAACGCCACGTATTTATTTATTTCAGACATCCTCGTCTTTTCTGCGCCGTGCTGCCACTCGCGATCCGCGAAAGAACTTGCAACAGGAAAAGCCCGAGGGCGTGACTACGCAAACGTTTCTGCACACGGCGATCGTTTCGTAATTTTCCCCCGCGCTAGGCCCGAGATAAGCGACGATCAAACAGGAAACCGAGACGAAACGAATCAAACGCCGCCCTTCGACGTAATAAACCAGAAAGGAGTGACTCGATAGAGATTTTTATTTGCACGAGAAAGATCAAACGCGATATTGCTGTTCCTCGACTTGGGGGGAAACTTAGACCTGTCGTCTTCGATACGATAAACGCTAGACTAAAAACGAACGATACTTGCTAGCAAAATTTACTGATTAACGAAAAATTATGAAATACAAAAGCTGCGATATAGCTCGAAAAGAATAAAAATTAATTTTATGATCACTACTGATTTATAATTCTCTTTGGAACCTAAGAGTGCCAATATCAATCAATCATCAATTAAAATCTCATAGCACATGGTTTATATAAAATATGTTACCGGAGGATTTTATTATAATAAGAACAAAACTTTCTAGAGATCTAGAATAATTCAAATTGCCACTTTGTTGGCTCCCCGCATCTTCAATGAAGATTTTGAGTAAATTTTACAAATAATGATGATCGTGGACAGAGCAATTGGCAAGAAAACATGTAATTACGTGGAACATCGCAACGAATGCTGATTATACCACGCCGCAAGGTGTAGGAGTGTCATCATAAATAAGGTAAAAAGAGTTATGTATTCTAGTTAGATTACATCTGGTGTTTGATGGCCGACATACTTTTATTTTTACACGCGACTATACATCATCTGGTTTTTGACACGATAATTTAAGTTCCGACTTTTCATCAAATCTCAGAGGCATCATTGTAATTTTCGGTGAAAAATTTATGATATTGGATATACTTTATGGATTTGGCTTCTTTCGCTCTTGTTACCAAAATTTTAACAATGCTTTCCCATGCAGTGCATAGTCTCTATAATATAAGTTATTTCATTGTAATTCATTTGCAACGTGTTCTTGTAACCAACAAAATATGTTTGTGACATGTTTGAATTGTAGAGAACAAGTTTTTTTATATTGATTACTTGTAGTGTTTATTAATTAATTAAAAGTTTGTAAAAAATTAGAAATCGTTCTGGAAAAATTACTTTTGGTTGTGGCGGTCAATTATAATCATCTTTGGTCGATACACGTACTTTCGAAATCCTACGCACTTTCGAGAAAAAAATTCGAGAATGTGTGAATTTTTTCGACAAAATTAAAAAATTTCAAATCGTTCTAAAAAAATTATTTTCGTTTGCAGGAGTCAATTACAATCATTTTTGGTGAATAGACATACCCTCGAAATCCTACGCAGTTTCGAGAAAAAAATTATTTACTGAATATACAATGTGTGGTCAGAAATGTTTCTGTAATTTCATTTCCTGTCTCACTTTCTCTTGTGTTCATTTCTGTAACTTATTGATAATGTTGTCAAAGGATATAAAAATGGTAATAGGTCCCCAGAGCCCCATAAAAATGGACCGAAAAAATATATTGGATTCGTTTACCTCGTCTGTGATTATATTCCTCGTTTTTATCACTTCATGCGTAACTGAACGAGTTGCGTGGCTCGTCCTGTACAAAGGACCTCGTTACTTTCGAATGTCCTGTGCATTCCACGATCCAAGTTATCAAACGCGACGTCGGACGAGGAAACTGGGACACAATGCAAGGCCCGCATTTTTAATCGGAGACCTCCAGGCGTCGATCAACGAAAATAAAAAAAGACTCGTTTTTAATTCCCAACGTGGTAGAGATTAAGATCGATAATAGACCCGACATCGTGAGGTAGTCACCGAGCGTCGGTGAGGACTCGAATTAAAAGACGCAGTTGCCCCATTGAAATTCCGAAGCATGCCTCCACCACGTGGGCGTTTACAGCGGAGCCCGAAATTGATGTATATTAATGACGCCTCTATAGTACGGGAATCCCGTTCCGAGGCCCGAAATCCTTTGTTGGCGGATCTCGCCAGGATGAAGAGAAACGACATGCACCGGGTAACAAATGTCCCGTACTATTTTGGACGCTTTGACTTCTTGTTTCGTGACCACGGATCATTCAAGCGAATGGCGAACGTTGCTTTTCATATCAATGATTAAGCAGTATTAACCCTGCAACGCTCGCCTGTAGGTTTGGGTATTATGGAAATAAATTTTAAAAATGATCACTCGAAATAATATATTACCTCATTTGGGCAGATGTTGTTCGAAACGATCGCGTATTAGTTTACTTGAACGAGCTATCTCTTATTAAAATTATTTTTTAACCCGTCGAACGTCTCAAGCGTTAAAGAATCAAAGAATCTTCATTCTAGTTCCTATATTTTTTTTTGAAAGCAGAAAGTTGCGCGAAAAAAATGTTCTACATTTTCGATTTATAACTCGCCCTATTCTCGTTTGTACTGCGATTACTGGTACACCGTGTATAATTCGAGTTATGGAAGGATAGGAAATTCTTCTTCGTCTAACGATCACACGGGAATAAATCAATTGCCTGTACAACGATTGCTTCTTCGATTTTCTTTAACCTTTCGCTTCGATCCTCGGTGTCGTCGAACTCGCAGCTCACCGAAGGATTTAAATTGGACTTGAAAGACACCCTATAGATATGGGAACCCGGGGTCTCGTGTGCACGGCCATGGGGGTCAGCACGCGACCAGCTGTCTCGCCAATGGGGGTTACATGGGGCACGAGGAAAAAAAGGGCCGATCGAAAGGATGGGAATAGTTAACGAAGGGAACCGTCCTGGGCTCTGCGGTGGAGGGTCAATGCACTTTAAAGGTTTCTGTTTCTACGCCACTTGACTCGAAATTTCGCCTTTTGTTTCTCAACTACCGGCAGATTGGACCAATCGCGCTTTTATCGAACTTCATACGCGAGAATACACCGTAGACAGACAGCGTTGTCTGTCAAAAAACAGACTTATCTACTTGTGAAACGCAAATCGAATTAAATGAATACAATTTTACATTTTTATACATTAGAACTAGCACCATCTTGAAATTACTAATCACGTGTGTTGATGAAAATTTTTGGGGTGCAAAGAACTAATTGAACACGTCAGAAGTATGAAAAACAGTGAAGAAATAATATAAATGACTGAATGAATATATGGATAATAAAGGAATAATTCAAATTTACTAAGGAAACTCACAACAGTATTAGTGAAATAAAAATGTAGAATAATGAAGAGAAGATTTCTTTATTCGATAAAGTGAAGTTTTATTTCCTGTCGAACGAATACTTATGCTTGTGATGGTTAAATCCAATCGATATTGAGATTGAAAAGTAAGGGGAATATCGCGTGAAAAATTTGTAATTCAGTACGTACGTTGTTCCAAGAAGAGATAATTGACAGAGCTTGGTGGCAAGGTTGACCCTAGTCGATCGGCCTTGCGCTTTTATCATCGTTAAACACGAAATCCGGTGGCTGCGTTAATGGCCAAACCTCGGAATAGAAACGCTTCTGGGAATCTATGGAAATTAGAGATCCTCCGGTGATCCAGCCACACGTTCCAAACAATCCTTCCTTTTCCTCTCTGGAACAAGGATCGACAACTTACCGGATGAAACGAACCAAAATTCCACATTAAAAGAAACTCAGTAGTTATAGGGGTTGTGAAAAGGAGGGTCGAAGACTCCCACGCGATGACCCTTATTTTCCAAGGCCTCGATAATGGACAAAATTTGATTAAAACGATTGATATCAAATGAAAAATATTTTTAAAATATCACTTTCTAGTCGTGCAAGGTTTACATAAAGCTAGTAATGCTTTGTAAAATTTTTTACAAAAACATGTTAAGTGTGGTGGATCCTACTCTCTCCTGTAAAAAAATGTGTAACGTTTGACAAAGTTACAATCAACACTGTGTGAGACAAAAGGTTCACAAAGGAACGCCTGTTTGCAACGTTCTGGACTAACGGGCACCCCTTAATCGGTTTATCGCTTAGGGAGGGACCTCATTAGAGATCTTCGCGGTCGCGCAAGATCAGTAGAGTTACATAACGTTGTGTCGTTAGGCTTTCCTCGAAAAGCAAGCCCGTCCATAAATCCATTCTAGCTGTTGACACCGCGTAACCGTGTGGCGAGTCTTATTCACCGGTTTATTTTTAAGCGTACTCCCCTCTGTGTCGGCCCCAATTACGTAAGAAGCGCGTCTGAAGGGTGAAACGCCGCAGTCGGGGTGCCTTTCGCGCATCTCGCGAATCGCGCAGCAGTGGAACCAGGCCAGCTCTTTCCTCGACGACATTAGTACGCTCTGAGCACGAGCGTTTTACACCGTGACACACTGCTACCAAATCGTAAACATAAGATTAAAAATCAAATTTTTCACTTCAATGTTCGAGCCGTATCTTTCAGTCACACCCTGTACGTATCTGTTTCTTTCCAGTCGCAAGGAACGTCAAACTTTCTCGAATCGTCGTTACATCGACATTTTTGCCGCGTTGATCGATACTGTCGTTCGAGGAACTGATATCGGTAAATATCGCGAGATAAGATAACCGCAAGGTGAACTTTAAAGGAGGCACGCCGATCCACGAAAATGGTCGAGAACGACCCACGTGGAATCGAGCAGCTCCTAAACGGCGTCTCTGAGAGAAAAACAACAGACCGAAGGACAAATACGAAGAGGAAAGGATAGTCACATGGGAACCACCCACACCGATCGTTCTCACTCTTTTTTATCGCTAAATCCGCGCGCCAAGATGGCTGTCTACCGACCCGTAGGATGCAGGATCCAAAACCTCAACGCACCAACATTTTGCCTATTATTAATAATATTTAAAATAATAAGAAATTTCTTTTTTACTCTGACAGATAATTTTTGAAAATCCTCAACATTTCGACCCATTGCTTTGAAAATATAGCGAGTTATACTTCTTTAAATGAAGAATGCATCGAATCGATGTCTACGAAAAGGGCTTGAGATAACCTCGCGCCTTTATCGCAACTACGCCCTCAATTACGAGACTTAGAGTTAACAATACCATATGGAACGATCGGGAATGGAAAGGTTAAGGATAAAGTCTCTCTCGGGACGCGTAGTTTTCAAGAAGAAAGGGAACCGTAGGCTGTAACGCAATAAATATTAATAGTAAGAAAAGGCATCAAAGCGCGTCGAAGGGATAAGATCTATTTAAAGTTTTTTCCCCTCGAAGAGGAACGCAATCGACGTGTGTACGCGGAATTAAAAATGACGAAGAAGCTCGTTGAATCTCCTTCAATCAGCCGTTACGATCATCGTTTGATTCAATGGCGCTTGAGAATTTGCATACAACTGCGCATCTGTTCTCGGTACAGTCGACGGTTTCGCTTCGCTAGCGAGGAATAAATCGTCGGGATCCACGGAAAATTCTCGATTAATTTTTCCTACGACCGGTTTCTTCGAACAATATTGTTTTTTTCAAACGCTTCGTATCGATCGAGCTAAAAATAAATCAAGATCTAGAATCGCGAACCGCGTCGATCGTTAGTACGCCTCTCGAGTTGGGTGGCGCGAGGAATCGTGGTGTTCGATCGAGTTTTATCGAATACGAGAGTGTTTCACAGTCGAAGATAATTCTTTGAGTCAAAATTAACCGCTGCAATTGCGAATAAATGTATGTAATTAAATTTTTCAATATCAATGTCAATATCGTTTAGAATTTTTATTTACTTCGTTCGAGACAACTCGTTTCTCAACTTGAGAACATTTTTTTAAATGGAGCCCCCCCCAATTTAAAATTTGTATCCGAAAAAGGTGTTTGCCCATCTCAGGACACGTTTTCGTGTCTTCTCGGTGGAATGAGTTCTCCCACTTTTAATTCCTCGCGTTTATTACTCGATAACCTCGCGTCGTTCCACGGAAAACGCGTTCACCCCGTTCTTTCTCGTTAAGAAGTCACATTGGCCTTCGTATTATGCGTAGCCGCGGCAGGCGGAACGCGCGTTTACACGGGCTTGTAGATTCGAAACGGCGACCCTGGCTCACTGACCCTTTTAAACTGGCGAACCTTCGCCTCGCTTCGCAAACAGTCTGGACTCGATGTTGCAACCGATGCCTCGCGGCGGACGCTGCAGCATCCTTTCGTTTCTCCTTTTCCTTTTCACATTCGTGTTCTCCAATTTGGTCACGAAGATCCGCGATCCTCGTCCACGAGATAACTGAACCCCATTACGGCCATTTTCCGGATTAAATTAACACTTTGCACAGGATTTAACACAGAATTTTCCACTATCGAACTAGAAAAATTCACGAGTGGAGATGTTTAGGAAAACAAAGGATAGGATTTGTGAATTTTAGCAAATTTAGAAAAATAAGTACTGAAATTTTAGATCGTGGAGTTAACAATTTGCAGAAAATTGTACTGTAAAAAACTGTATAAGATATGGGAAACATAGTTAAGTTTCATTTTCATATAAATTTTTATTCGATTCTAATTAACCCCTTAAGCGTTATAGTTCATGGCTGAAAGTCTATTTATTCTCAGACGGAACGGATTTTTCATTACTAGCGAAGTCTAGTACGAGCAAATATCTTGTAAATGGTTGAAGTTACAAAAAAGTCAGCCATGACGTGAACATAAATTATTTTTTTTTATTCGTGACCTATCCGAGCTACAAAGATCAACTTGGTTTTTTTAAAACGAATACATAATTTTGTTATTGATAGAGATCATTTACAATCAACGTAACGACTCGTTAAAAATTGTTATTATGCATCGTTTAAAAGATAAACAGTATTAAACTAGTCATTTGCATTGTAATTTTGAACTAAGTTTGAAATTTTAGAAACCTCAAGAAAATAGAGAAACAATGTTTTTACTATCTGACTGATAGGTATCGTACAGTAATTTACACTCTACAAACTATACTTTATTTATGATACAGACGTGTAGTTCATCGAATTTTATCTTTCAAATGCAATGTTTCCTGCTCGTTGAATTTATAATCATTTCTTTTTAATTTAAAAATTTAGTTTCAAACATGATATATTCTTCTGTGCCTTCTAATTTAAAAATTGTTTAATTATTTACTGGGGTCTCGTGGCTTCTGCGAATTTCCTTCGAGAAAATTTATAGGTTGATAAGGTTGAGGACGCGCAAGAATTGTTACAATTGGCAGAGAAGTACATACAGAAGAACAGTAACGTAATTCACGAATGGGAGACCAAGTTATGGTTGGTTCTCCATTAACAGCTCCTAAAGCAGTGGTGCGCAATGTTCGCAAAATATAACGAAAGACAAATTTAAAAATCTAAACGAAAGGAATAAAAATGTTACTGTTGTTAAAACTAAAAAAACCAAATCAGACGATACAATAACGTTTCATAAAAATATGATTCTCAAAATTTATCCATATATTTAGGATAATGTACTCTTTTTCGTAACTATATCCGACCGTATTTACATTTTCGAGAAAGATTTTTAAGTGAAAATATCAAGAAAAGAAAAAATAGGAACCGATTGAAAAATAAAAATCTGAAGATTGTCTTGTAATCGACCACAACCTTATTAAAATCATATTTAATATACTTTAATATCACGAACCTTCGAATGTACATATTTTAAATAAATTTAACATTTACTTGACTCGTTGAAAATATTTTATTCGACCCGGTAACAAAAAATATTGAAGACCACTGTGTTATAATGACTTTTGTGTATCTCATTCTATATCATAGTGTACTTAATAATCTAAAGTGTCGTCACTGACACGTATGATCATCGCTTTGGGTCTGTTTCTTGTTTATTCGCTCGTTGTGCAAACTGCTGCCATGGAATTGAAACTGGCACTTGGTTGAATTACGAACGTACATCAACGAAAATGATCGAAAAAATTTATTTTCACAGTCTGGGTTTATCGAATACGTATCTAAAAATGCCACGACGTTCACTTACTCTTTTTCTGTGTTTTACAAATAAAGGAAAACATTTATTATTGCGATAATGCAATTGAAATATTGTTCTTTACGTTTCGATCATGAATTAGTTTATAAACGTTCAGTATTTCAACATTTAAAAATATGATGGACCGACAACGATTATTCAGTATAATATTTAAAATATTTAATATTGAACAAGTGAGATACTTTTGTTTTGTTTATACTAAATGACAATTATACAACACCATTGCCATTCTATCGATTTCCAAGTGTTGTAATAAGAAATAAAAGCAACTGTGTAACATTTTTGTAACAATATATATAAATCCTTTAGACTGAAAAATTGAAAAAACTAATTTCACACACACAGGGACATTTTTGTCCCAAAGATCTTAAATATGGAGTCGAATCTAGACACGCGGCGCAAATAAATTATTTCTTATAAAATAACACGATTTTTAAATTTATACCAAAAGAGTTCAGCATCCAACGAACTCGCTACATTGTAGCGGAAGAATTAAGGGAAGAATCGGTCGGAAAGACGGCGAAAAAAGGTCCGGGAATAACCGACAGCCACACCATTCGCCTCATTACCGCATTCTCGATCGTTTGCTATGAAAAATTCTCCCTCTTACCGCTATGGACGCGGTTCATAAATTATCGTCCCATGGCCGCGATTCGGGCCGACATTGTGAAAAAAAATTCACGAAGCTGCCTCGTTGGGTAGGGGACAAGAAGAAGCGAAGGAGAAGAAGAAAAAGAAGTAGAAGCGAGGAAGCGCAAGGCGAACGGACGGAAACCCTTCAGCAGGGCTTAGGAAATTCGGCACCGTGCCAATTTTCCAAATCCGGAACGATGACTAACAGCTCGAGAACCGAGGACGGCCAATCGCGTGTTCGCTCAATTTTAGCACCGCCAATCGGCCGCCACCTGGTTCGAGAATCGCCACCCCGAGTGTCAACACAACAACCGTAAGCTCGTCCGTGGCTCTGGCTCTCTTCTTCGCCCCTTCCACCGCCTTTCCTACTGGCCTTCTTCCCTTTTCTTCCTTTCTGATCATCTGCCAGGCCCGTTGTTGCAATCAGCGCGCAACTGGCTCGCTCGCGATCGACGACCATCGATTACGGCGATTCGCGGACTATCGCGGATCATGGAGCGACCAATTGCATAATCTCGAGGTTTCTGGCTGACCTTTAACACCTCTAACAACTACCACCGGACTGCTCGTTCACGACGTCGAAATTTTTGTTTGCACAACCGCGCGAGTAACGACGATCATTGGCAAATTTTGTAACGTTGACACCGAACGCGAAATGCAATTTCATTTGGAAGAGGTAAGGACTTTTTATAGTCACTTCCTAAAATATTCACCACCAAGTATACACATGTAATTTCGAATTAACCGGTCATTCGTTTAACTGACAGGACCCACAGAGGTCAGTTAACCGGGAGTCCACTGTATTCGAAATAACGTTTCGCTACTTGATTTACCGCGCTGTTATTGACAGTTATTCGTTCGCATTTGGGTTAAATAAAAAATGGCGAGTGACGAATGGTTATTACAAAGTAGAAAAATCGTCTTCGTCGGAAGGATAATCGTTTTTGGATAGGCTGTTTGTAGGAGTCGAGTCGTTGAACAGCGTCGCGTGTTTTTGTTCTTTCGCGTTCTTATTTTTCACGAGACGCTATTCCCGGACGCGGGGGATAACGAATCCTCTGTAAAAATTCCCTCCGGGGCCAAGATAAATGGATTCTGCTTTCGAAATTACAATATGAATCGCGCCCACTTTTTCGAGGAAGGACTCGAGGAGCGAGGCCAACGGCGGCGCGGCCAGAAGACGCTGAAACGATTTGTTTCTGGTTTCTTAAGCGCACCGGGACCCTTTACCTATTCATAGCTCGTACGGAGCCGTTCGTTAGGTGAATGAATAAATTTTGGAGCCCGCTATTTGGGTGGGAAACGACCGGGAACCACGCTCGAAGGAACAGCGACGAACTTTAGGGAAAACTGTGCGGTCTTGATCGAGCGAATCGTGGACGTAAGTCTCCTGTAAATTCAGAGAAGAAAATAGTACGAGTAATAAACCACACTAATTGCGATAAAAATCAATGTATAGGATTTTCTAATGAGAGCAAAAAATTATTAAAATTTATGGTCAACAGAATCAATCGAGAGAACTCGTAATTTGTTAGAAAAAAATTCGAAGCGACTGATTGGCAATGGTCAATTTACATGCAACTTTTTACAAGATGATTAACAAGATGACAATTTGATATCTTTTACTCGCGCCTGAATTAATCCCCGAATTATTGTGTTTTTGGTTTAGCAGTAATTATAAATTCTCTCTGGAATTTAAGTTTTGTGATCAGAATATTTTGTGAGCGTAAAGACGGATTTCTCTCGCATAGTGAACATCACTCGGGAGCATTCTTTATAGCTCGTTGCAGTATAATAACAGATACCACCATGGCGCCACGCGATTGCTCTAGAGTAGTCTGGGGCAGTGTTTCTCAAACAGTAGCTTGCCCACGAAACCGTTCGGCGAGAGATTCGAAGGGAAGATTCGTATTATTCGTGGGATGACCCGGTAAAAGGGGTTCGAACAATCCGCGAAAATACACGTATCCCACTACTCCACTTTCCATTCGTGCATAATCGGGATAGAAATTCTAGAAATAGACGGCCGGCCAACAGATGTTCAGATCTCGTCGTCCGCTTTCGGCGAATCCGTCGTCGAAATCGGTTTATTTGCCGAGGGAATCGTGGAAATAAAACACTCGCTACCGGCCCGAACAGCCTAAATATTTACGCAACGTGGCTCTCTCTCTCAACGAAAAGACACTCGCTGCGATGGGGGAACGTTTAAGGGCCGTGTGTGTCGTAATCGCCTCGAAGACGCTTTAACGTCGTAAAGAAAGTCTTCCCCAAGACTGTTGACCCTCTGTCGCGAAGCAGTTTTCGTTCCATTGCCCATGAGACCCAACGAATTAATTTTTTCTACCACACCCGACAATTATAATTCAGAATAAACTCAGAGCGCAGTCCAGCGTTCCTCGACGATGGTACCACCCCCGCTTTAGAGGTGAAAAGGGCGCAGAACTCTTTCAGGGGGGCGTTAGAGCGACAACTGTCCTAACACATAGATTAAATAACTGTACTATAGCAAAATTAATATTTTTCGAAGTCACGTTTGTTATTTAGTATGGATCTCGTATGGATTTTTGCAAATTTATCGCAATTTTTTATAAAGCGTCCATCGTTTTAATCTCTTAAAAAATAGATTACAAAATGAGTGAAAAATAAGAGGCCACCAATTGTAACAACTTGCCCCACTCACCCCTATCGCGAAGCAACGAAATTCTCTTTTTTAATTTGCTTAAAATTTCGCATATTCGCAGATCTATGCTGTATCCCTGTATCTCATAGCTGATTTTAAATACAACGCGCAACCGAGGTCAGTCGTTTCGTTCCATGTGTTCCGGAAGAACAATTTTTCTACAAATCAACCACCGAGGAACAGAGGGTAATCGTCGATCTTATCTCTCCGTTTTATCCTTGCCGCCAGCAGCTGATCGAACTGTCTCTATTAATCTCGAACACCTGGACTTTACAGTGGGTGCGAGCCATGACCCAGCTCGCACACCTTCTTCGCGGCGATAATTTTCATACCTCTTGCGATCGAGCGATTGCAATGATCGCTTGGAAAGTCGAACGTGCTCGGAATTCCCCGCGAATCCTGTCACGCGGGGTCAAAATTCTGCCATCCGCGACGGGGGGAATTGCCGAGGCTGTCGCCAACCATTTTGCTCGCTCAAGAAATTTTCTCAAACATACGCAAGTATACAACATGGCAAGATTTAGTGAACTTCAATAATAAGAACGTTTAACATGCATTTTGTAAACAAGCACTGAAGTTTCCAGTGTAGCAAAATCAGCAATAATA
Organism: Colletes latitarsis; assembly: GCF_051014445.1. Taxonomy (NCBI): domain Eukaryota; kingdom Metazoa; phylum Arthropoda; class Insecta; order Hymenoptera; family Colletidae; genus Colletes; species Colletes latitarsis. Next base: position 33,955,447 of record NC_135138.1, read on the forward strand.
AAATAATAAACCAGAAAAATGGAGCGACGAAAAGTTAAAAGCAGTGGTTATAAGACTTACTCTTTGAGTTTGTATAAATTGAGTACTACTGTTTATTAAAATATACGTATCTATAGATTTGAGAACTGTACTCAAAGAATTTTGATAAATGAATGAGAAAGTTACACGATAGAATACGACGAAAACGATGACATTCTCGCGGCCAGAGGAGCGTTTTAAAATGTGCAGCGTGTCGAGTCGAACGAGATTTCAATTTCCAGGCGACGTATAACGCGGCACGTATGTTTTTATCTGTACCGGACACGTGTTTCCCGCGCACTTTGATCCGTTTTTAAGTGCACGGCGTTATACGAGATGTCGATGCGAACGGAAAAAAAGAGGAAGTGACTCAGCTCGGTCGCGTTAGCGAGCAGAAATATGCGCTCGAAGAGATTCGAGCGAAATCGTTGGTGTCACGGTCACGGGAGGAAATTAACTCGGGCGTGCACGTGTTCGTGACTTCGTTTCGTTTCCTTTCGAACGTACGAGCTCTCACGTGCACGGCAGCAACCTTTTCGTAAACTGCTCCGCGAACTCGTTTAGTGCCAGGTGGTCAAGGGGAACGGGGCAATTTCACGAGAGACAGAAACCATTTACTTCGTACATATTGCTCGTTCTAAATGTTCCCGTGAAACCAACACCGTCGGTAAGTACACTCTTTGTCTTGATTTCGGAAGCCCTCCGTTGCCATTTATTACTCTTCGATCTAATTATGAATTAATGGGGAATGCTTCGATCAAACTGGATTACAGTACCTCGATCATTGGAACTAATAGGGACACAGTAATTCACACTAAACATTGCCTAGCACCTTCCTGTTTTTAGTTTTGAAGCCTCGTTAAAAAGTTATTTACGTTTAAAGTTCCGCTCGTACTGAATTTTTTTCTCGAAAGTGGGTAGGATTTCGGGGGTATGTGTATCCACCAAAAATGATTGTAATTAAGTCCCACAACCAAAAATAATTTTTTCAGAATGGTTTAAAATTTTTTAATTTAATTTTTTAACAACTTTTTAACAAAGCCTCAGTCAAGAAATTGATTTTTTTATTTAGAACCTTCCATTAAAATTTTTCCCAGTTTTTCTGTATTTTCTATATTTTTAGACGTTTTATTTTCTTGTAATAGTAAGTTGAAGCTGTCTGGAAATAAAAACATCGAATAATGAAAGAGACAGTTCCAAGTAAAATTGAATATTGTCCAAGTAGTATCGAACCTTTCACGAGTACCTCACCGGAAACTGACGCGTAGATATAGCATCCATTGTAATGATAAACAGATAGCATTTGCGTAGCTATAGTCTTCTATCGTTTCTCTTATTGTAGGGTTACAATAAAGGCATAGTGTATTTCGAAATATCAAGATTTGATTACTACACACAATACTTGCAAAAAGTTCAGTTCTTAAAGGGATATTCTAATGAAAAAAAAATCCATCTATCCTCTCGATACTATTCTATATACAAAAATAAAACCAACGCGTAACGATTTACTTCTGACGTTCATTCGATCGAGCTGAAATATTTCTTCATCCTGATTCAGGTATTCATTCAACGAATAGTAAATAAAAAAGTATCTCTTATTCGTGAAACTTTGGTATTGTAATTGACTTGTAATCGAATTAATAAACGAAACACGTTGAGTATAGTTTTATCCAGTTCTTCGAAAGAATGTGTAAAGGATTCTGCATCGACGAAACGAAGCTTGAAAGTTCATGGGCTTGCTTACCGATAGAACACGTAGGACCTTCAACGACACGGCGAGGAAAAATTCAACGAACCAGCACGCTCGCCGCAGTGTTATTAACATTTTAAATGAAGCTTGAACACGTGGCTTAGCTGCGAAAATCGACTCGCATTACGCAAACTGCACGCAATAATCGGCATTGCGCAACGCGACGAGAAAAGAAAGAGAAACACCGCGAGCAACGACAACACCATCAATTATCCCTAGCGAAGCAACAACGCAGCATCGAGCGCGACAACGATCGGATAGATCGTTCACGGTTTAATCGGTATTATTTCACGTCTATTTTCATGATCCTAGGCGAGGTCTGCTGACATCATTGCAACCGATCGCTCTGACAAGCTTTCTTCCAACGAATCTTGAATAACTCCTGCATCGAGGGTGAACATGTTTTCATTCCCTATCTCCGAATGATCAACGACTAAATGATCCAACAAACATATTCGTAAAAGATTCTCTTAACCCCCAGTCATCCCACACTTCTATTTTTATGGACGATTAAGAGGCTATTCTAAAACGCGTATTAACAAGGAAACGTACAACTTTTTCTATCGAAACCATTTCCGAAATATATACAAATTCTTTCAAAGTGAAATATTAAATAGAACCGTAGTTAAATGGAAAAAAGTCGTTTTATCGTCTTCGTGGTAAAATCTTGTCAATGATTATTTTTTAAAATTTATTTTTCCCATTAATACCATTCCAACGTTTAATTATTCCATATTTGAATTTCGCACGAGCATTGTTAAATTTATATTAAGCTAGCAATTTAAAATGACTAAATGCAAGAAAACGAGATTATAAAGTAATTTACATTTTCCAAGATGGACGGTAGCGTACGTATGATAGAAGAATAAATCGAGATCGATGACGGTCGTGTCCCAATTATTCGTCAATTTTTCTACCGCTAAAAACCACGTGGCGCACCTCGTGGAGCCCCTTGCACATTAATCTCGATGAAAAATCACAGAGTCGCTCGGTCTCGATCGATCTCAGGTGCTCGTCATCGCGATTCCGCGATCTGGGCGGTTCTGTATATGCAAATTGAACGGTAGGCTCGGCAACAACCGCGGTTTGCGCGTTCCTGGGCGTTTCGACCGATTGAGTCATCCGGCGATTATTTTACGAACGCGATAAGCATCAACGCCGACGGAATCAAGATCGAGGAGGTGACTAATGGCGCGTGCGGAGTAATTGACGATTGGGACCAAACGCGAATTACACAACGAGACGTACGAGACTCAACGTCTCTTCGTTCGATGAGCGGATTCAGTCTCTTCAGCCAGGCTTCAAAACTGTTACAATATAGATTTAAACTCTTAAAACAGTTACGAGATTTTATTCTGAATAACTGCTGGGAAACTGAAGACCGTGGTGCGGTAAAAAATGGTGTAAACAATAGCAAGCAAAGAGAACGTCTCGCGAGACATAAATAGGAAGACGTAAATTAAATGGCAGAAAAAGGAATTTACATTTGCCGTACGTGTGCGTTTCCAGGTGTTGACGGAACGGTATTCATCGCGAATGGATTAATAATCGTTACAAGTATCCGCGGTACAAATTCACGATTAGAAATCTCGTCAGTTTCAATTTCTGAGCGGTGTCAGCACGCACCTCATGCAAATTAGCCGACACGATTGTGCACGCTGGTCTTGCTCATTGCGTTCTCTCAGCGAATTGTTCATTCGCGTACATTCCTCGTCACTGAATCACCAATATTTTTCTTTTCGAAAGGAACATTACGATCGATTCCAAAGATAGACGAGAACATACGAGAAAACGAACTGGACGAAATTTAACGTCATAAATGTAGCAAACGACTCGAATGTCCTTCTTGAAGAGACGTAAGAAGATCGTTGGTGATCGATTAATTCCTGGAAATTTTTCGTTCGCACAAAGTACAAATAAACAAATGGAAAATGTGTCTAAATATACTCTTTTTAAATTGGACCTACTATTTGTAGTTCAAATAAAAAATTTTAGATGAGAAAGGACGAATTATTATTGCGTTGTATCATATTGGAAAAATATTAAATGTAAACGTTTGATTTTGGTTCGTAAATCTATTCTACGAGATAGTGAGGGGAATATAAACATAAAGATGATCAGAGAAACAAAGGATTAAAAAAGAGAGAAAGAAACACCTATTCGATCTGGTAACTTTTCCACGATTGGCCACGGTATATAACAGACGCCAATAGTTCCATTACTTGGCAGGAATTCAAAGTACAAAACATAAAGTGCCTTCATGATTCCAGCAAACGCATAGAAGAACTTAACGAGGACATAAACCTGTCATGCGACGTCGTTATAGAGCTTCTTCTTCGTATAGTAGCTACTTTTTCGCCAAAGACCAAGAATTTTAACCGTGATACGCGAAATACAAGAAAAATCCACGAATTACTACGCCTAAATTAGCCGCCATGCGTAACGCTACGTTCGATAAAAATCTTTTCGCTGAAACGTACCAAAGGATATTAAAAAATAAAAATGTTGAATTCTTTGGGTAAAAGCAAAAAGACTGAACTAGAATTAGAAAACTTACAACCGATTGTAAATTATGGACGAAGGCTCTGCGATGGTTTAGGATTGATTTTAAAAAATTTTAGTCCATTTTAATAATAATATTTGACACCGACTGATTCTAAAATTGTCAAACTCGAAGACTCGATGATTATTGACGCTTTCCTGAGTCCAAGACGTGTTAATAAATTAGCTATAAAAAGAGAAAGAAAATGGAGGACAATCTTCTTTCGCGAGTAAACAACGTCCTGAGATCAAAACAAGCCGCAACGATGCCGAGATTGTGCAACTGAATGCATAATGCGTTAGGACGAGCAAAGGCCGTGAAAACGAATCACCGATAAGTCGACCAGCTACGCGTACCAGCTGTATGAATTATGACAGTCGGTCGGAAGACGAGGTGCAACGACGATGAAAGGCGTCATAGTCGATTCTCCTCCGTTCGGCTGACGCCTTAAGCCGAGAACGCCATGTAAATTAATAAACGAGCGATCCCGGAGAACCGTCGCTTGATCGTCGTTGTCCTTGGCACGCTTCTTTTAAGGACCAGCCGGTTAAAGTTGCCTCGTTGAAAAGTACCGTTCTTCCACGAACCACGATCGTTTAGCACGCGCTCTTTAATTGCGATGCGAACGAATGGTTTCTACTTCGCTGGAATCTTTTCAAAGAAATCTCATTTCGATGGAAATAATCGTTTGTTACTCTTTAAAAAATAGTGTTTGACATTCGAAATTCTATCGTATCAGTTCGTTCGAGACGAATAAAAATTTAACCGAGAAGAAATTTATATTTTCAAATAATTATATTATTCAAATAATGATATCAGTACACATTTGCTGTTTTTCTTCTACAAAAATATGGAATAGAATTTGTTCATACTCTGGAGAGAAACAACTTCGAAAATTTACTGTTCTTTTGTATATCGCGTTTTATTCGAATTAATTTTAATCTGTATTCGAGGCTGCAGGAAAAAGTGGAACGTTCACTTTCGAGACAGGTATTTTAATTAACTTTTTATAACATTGTCGCCAAAAATAATTGCTCAGGATGCCGCCAATTTTCGATCGTTATCTACACTAAGTACGGTTGCTCTCAGCTCGAATAAAACTCGCGGATGGATGAGAGCCACTGTCCGTCCGGCAGGATGTGGGAGGCGAATGTCAAGGCTAAACACTCGTCGTAAACCGTGCCCCTCGATCCCCTCGACGGTCTTTCGTCTGATTTTGTTTGTACTCCGATTTTCGCCTTCTTTTTAACAACTGCCCCTCCACTGTTCCGCGTCGCGCAGAACGCTTCAAACCCGGCGTTCGAACCGCAGAAAATAATTTACGAGTGACCCGGGCCCCGTAGTTACGCTCCTGCCTGCCCCCCTTTCGCGGAAGAATTCGTAAGATACGCGCTTACTCGCGTTCGAGCACGAAATTTCGCTTCGTGTGTTTGCCCCCCCCTATCAAGATTTACTCATATCGCGTGTGAACATCGCTCGAAAAAGTACGACGCAAAATTCGACGCGAATTGCTTCCAACGAGAGTGCTACGAAGGTTTGTACGCTTTGTTGAAGCTCCGTTGTCCCGCTTCGATGATCGCGTTTAATTGAACTCTCGTGTCCCAGGTGGACAGTTTTATTCTCTACCTGGTTTTCTTTTTCATTTAACCATAGTTTAGTTAAAACACATTTAATCTTTGTGTTAATAGCGAAAGTACCAATGATCGAGTATTTTTTATATGTGCATGCTCAAGTAGATTCCATAAGCTAATGTAAATACTTCTAGGTTCGTTTTCTCAGCAATTGCACTATGTTTGTACTTAATATTTAATTCTGTTAAGTGTTTCGTTACATTCTGGAGGAACCTTGATTGATATTAAGAAACTGTTCGCAGCAGAATTTGTTTGCAACAGCTCCGAACCGAAATGGGGAATTCGATGGACCAAGTCGTCGATACAGAGGGCCATCAAAACGAGAGGCAATAATTATTATGGCCACAACGAGCAAACGTGGCAATTATGGGGTTCCGGATAATAGGTCGTCATGGAAACCCTCTGAACAACGCACAACTTTCTCGCTGCACTTTGCGTCTCTCCCCCATCGCCGTCGATGAACCGTCTTCGGTGTTGGAAATTGCTCTAATAAACTAAGCCGCGTTTACACGATCGTAACCGTACTCGGAGAACGAGAGGCCTAGAAAGACGAACACAGAGGGAGAAAAGGGAGAGATTTACCGACGTACATTGCGTGATAGTCCTCCGTTTCTTTCGATCAGCCGACCCCGATGGCTTTCGTTAATTCCCTGGACACATCCTGATCAATTATTTTACTCAAACTGACGTTTATTCGGTGATCTAAGAAGAAGGTTCTCTTCTACAAAACTAAATTTTCAGAAATTCGGTCGAGCTAAATTTTTTACAATTTTTATCAAAAATTACGAATGGGCCATTTTGGACATTTCGATCGTTCCAGTGTTAAAGAATTTAGTTTGACTCGTGCCTCCTATGTATAATGCAAGGTGTTAAGTTTTCTTTTCTATCTCATCACTCGTTTCCAACCTGATAAAAAATTAATAAATAAGATCCTGCGGTGTCCTGCAGAGGAACCCAAAGTTGAAACCTCGTCAGTTTCACGGCCCCATCGGATGATTCAACCATATCGCGGCATATAGGATTAATGGCGCTGGGCAAAATCACGGGACGAACGGCGCAAAAGCTGATTGACGTTACGCAACGGTCCGCGACGCTAAGTTCTTCCTGCTCCGAAGAAAGTGAAACGGATGCCGCCCACGATGGCGCGTAAAGCACGAACCGCCGCCGTTGTGCCGTAGAGTTTAATAGGATACCGTCCTGCGCCGCCGTAAATTCCACGAGGGATTCGCGCTCTGGGCTCGGCCAGATATTAAATTACGTTTAATAACATTCAGAAGTCGTAAGACCGCCGCGCGAATGGGGCGAAAGCGATTATCCTTTGTCAGGGGAGCCTGCCCCCGCAGTATGTTAATTGCGCCCGCCATACACGCTCCAGACCGTTGTTATCGAGCTTGTTCGACGCTCGTGTGAGTACACGCGCGCACACATGACGCCGCGCGCCACTTTACGCGATCTTTTCATTAATTAAGAGCACCACCGAGTGGCACTACGTTGACGCCGAGAACTCGAGCGAGGCGTTCGAGCGCTTTCAGGATGTACAACGTTACGCGAAACGTTGGCTTAGCGTGACGCGTTTAATGGGTCTACCCCAGTTTCACGACAAAAAACATTCAACATTTTCCCCCTTTTACTTTCGCCAGAGGCTTGAAATCTTGGGTAAAAATTAGGCGTCTTCGTGGTTCTTATAAGTGGAATTTTAATTCTCAACAAACTCCAGAATGCACTTAATATGCGAAAATATACGAATTATCATACTTAGGGGTTGAGACACGACCCTCTACGAAGATCCCATTTCATTAATTCTATTAATAAAAGTATGAATTTGAAGTTAAAACGCGAACATCGTGCATGTTTTCAAACCCAATAATTTATACCTGACGAAATTCCTACAGGTTGGAGAAACATGAATAAATATGTCTACAAATTTTGAGACTGGTAGTTTCTATGAAAAAAAATCTAAAATATCATATGAGTTTTAGTACGTGAAACTAGACACGTCCATATATTCGGATCGAGGATTGTACGGATTTGAAGACAACCGCCATATTTTTAACTGTTTATTGGCTGCGTGTCTTGGAGCACAGCTTGCACCTGCAATCGACTACTTTCGGCTTGACGTGTTACATGGCAAAAACTTCCAAACCACTGAATTATTAAAGCGAACGCCAAACATTTTGGCCGATGAGTATTAAATTTCATTATACGTATCTCAGTGGTTTTCAAACCATTTGAAAGACGTCCTAAAAAAGGCAGCTTATTACCTTTCTCAAAAATTGGGTTTATTTCTGTCTCATAACTGAAAAAGAGAAACAAGTGTGACTTACCAATGCGATTCTCAACCCGTCGAATACGTCTAAAATTTTGAATTAATTATTTATTTCAATTTCACGTGCGTTCGACCGTACAGCCACGTTCGTTTGCTTTGTGTTTTACAATCAAGAAAGTTCATTTGCTCGAAAGATAACGAAAAACGATAGGAACGCAACCGAACCCGGCTAATCGGTGGTAAACGGTTCCCTGAAAGGATCCATTACGAGGTATCCTCAATGGTCGATTGCGTTTGTGGTAATGCGCGTACGCTTTCTCGCGTCAGCCGGATTAAGGTTGCATCTGCGTAACTTTCAACCAGGTGACCAACGCTGACGAGGGTTAAGTACCCTTCAGGAGGGTCCATTAAGTCAGGTTTTTAGTTTACACAGTAACGACGTTGTTTCCACGCAGATACGAGCAAAAATACCGATTTAATGAAAGATTAAAAAAAAAGTCCACTATTAATATTTCGATTTTTATAAAGCTTGGTAAATAAATCCTTCGTTTGATAATAGATACATACTTTATGCTCCGTAAATTATAAACACAATCAATTTCATTTTAAATTAATTTTATTTGCATACTGTTGGTGCTTTCAACCATTTAATATTTGAAGAACGGAGTATCGATGAAAATTTTGTTCCTATGATGATCTAGTGTTATTCAAGTTCTGACGTCTAACGAGCTCGTAAGTGTGGGTCAGAAATGACCCGGAATCATCGTTCGACTGTTAACTAAATACATCGGGTCGACTGTTTAACGGTGGAAGGAAAGTTTCGCCACTGAAATGGTAAGAGCTTTAAGAACGAGTAGATTAAAGTGTTAATGCCGTATGATTGCCGTCGAGGCTCCGGGCCGACGGGGAATAAGTAGCTTTCCTGCGTTAAACCGGCCGCGTGATATACCGGGTGTTGCACAAAGAAAAAGCCACGATAACCGCTCTTTTCGCGACAGCATTAATGCTAGTTATTTAGAAGTTCAATGAAAAAGGAACAACAGAAAATCACGATACAAAATCATGGTGCATACGGTAGAAAAAATGAGTATATTATCGATGGAAAGAAAACGATTACCATATCGTACGTTAAATCGTTCTCATATTAAACATCGTACGTAGTAATGTATTGCATTTCTTTAAAGAAAAAAAAACAATGTAGCTCATAAAAATCGAAATTGCAATTTATGTGACATGCTTCAAAGGAAATACCCTGTAAATAACATTCAGCACTTTGATGTCAGCCCATCTTTAAAACGAACTAATGAAGGCAATAGTTAGAATTGAGAAACATTTCGAACAGTTTTACGTTCCCCCATTATACTCTGGACACTGCCAAATGATATGGTTTAAATCTTCAGATTATAGTCCACAGTAATAACCACCGTACGAGATGGATATAACTGTAGCTAGAGTGGCATTTATGTAAATTGTAATGATTACATCGGCCCCTATTAACAAATGTTGCAAACTGCCCATCTCTATGTAATTTATGCTTCGAAAACCAGGGTGTGTTCACGTTTTTATAATAATACCAAAAGTCAATTATATCTGTAATCGAACCTTGTTATTTGACTATTGTACTAGTTGAAATGTTAAACAGTTGTCGTTTTCGCTCTTTAAATAGCAATAACATAATTCTTGCAATTCTGATTGTAATATACTGCAACGAATGCAATTTTTATACAAAAAATTGAGTTTTAAAAACAGAGACACGAACAATGAAACGTTCAATAAAATATTGAATGTGCAATGGTCGTGCTCGAATACGTTTGCGCGCAGAACGATCAGAATAATAATAAAAAAATCGATTTCATCGTATTCCTGAACTTTGATAATAGAAATGGAAAGAATTAGAGCTTTAGTCCGGTTCTTAAAATCACCCTGCATAACAGACAAAAACCAGCGATCGAAACTAAGGGGAGTATCGATCAACGAGAACTCTTAACCAATTATCAAGTTACAAACGTTACGTCCGCGGGACCCTGAAATATTTATGCGGGAGTGTGCGCATACGAGTACTTTGTGATCTCGTGTTAAATTGAAGAACGTAATTCCCGCGGATACGCGAAGGTCCTGGACTTTCCAACCGTGTTTCACCGACAAACGAGAGGACGCCGTCCATCCTGACATAAAGCAACGACAACGATAGCAAATCGTAATTTAATCTTTCGAATGTCCTTCGGATATACCGTATACGTCAAGCCGCGTACCCTTGCGCATCGCGATCCAAAGATGCTTCCAGCTAAGCGATAAATAGATACACTGATTCGTACTTCTGTTCCTCGTTAAAGTTTTATTCCTTCACGAGAGCAGTTTATTCCCCAGTTTCCGCCATAGTTCTTCGCTTGGTCACTTTGAGAATGTTTTGCAAAGAAAACATAACACCTCTTGCAAGTTTACAAGATTCATTTACACGTGTTTGAATAGCATTTTTTAATTTTGAATCGGTGGCACTGGACCCTCCCAAATTTAGTCGATTTTAAAAAGGGTAGTTTCACGGTGTTATATGTAAGATTTTTAAAGTTTTGTCACTCTTATCGGAAAGCTCGTTACGATAGTCGCGTAGGAGTGTTGTGTGCATCTTAAAATGATTAAATTTTGATGAGCTTTTTAGGGAAACGTAATGAAACGAAACGAGAAATCGAAGTCTGGATAGATCAAGCTCCCGACGAAGGCAATTGGAGAAACAGAGTTTACCATACTCGGTCGCCTCCGGTTTCACGGTCAACGTGCGTGCGGCCCCTGCCAGTCTGGGCGTCGGGACGCCCGGCGCCACGTCTGTACGCCCCTGCACCCTCACCGCCCGCGGTGCCTCGTAAATTCAGGAGCGGAGCGCGACGCTCGCTCTCCCGTTTCGTTCACCTTATCGGCGTCCAGGGATCGTGAGCGATATAATTTCCCAGTTTTTTCGTTGCTGGAACTTCGATCGTGCCTGTTTTGCGCTCTGGCGCCGTCGCTGGAAATTCTGCACGCTCGCGGGAACGTAATTCCACCTATTTGCGGTCGGTAAACAGTTCACCGCAACGTAATTGCATCTCCTTTGCCCCACGAAAACACCAAAAGTTCACGATTTATACACTACCACTCGATCATTGCCTCTTTTTCGTACATAAATTTGCGTAATTTTGAAAATTCAAAAATGACGTAATTAAATTAACGTTTCAACTTGAGATTTACTTGATCAAAGAACTGCTAATTAATTCTGCTTTTCGTACTGAAATTTGAGAAAATGTCGAGGACATTTCTAGACACTGGAAACAGGCGTGGCACTCAACGTGTTAAAAAAATATTTTATGTTATACCCTGGTCCACATACATGAACACACGCACCTATACTAAGAAACCAGTCGAGGATAATTTACAATCATCGATTAAAGAAATAAATATTTATGAGACTGCGGGCAAAATAAACTTCGGATTTAGAAATGATGAAAATTTTCCATTTCCAGAATCTGTTGTCGAATATAAAACAGGTTCAGCGACAAACTGATCAACAATTTGCGTTTCTTAAAAACTTACTGTAAACAGAGCGGTGATTTATCTCGATGTTTACAGCAATCTATTTGATTCAGAATTCATTGTGTCGAATTTGATTTCAAATTACAAATGAAAGGCTGAAATCTCCCCCAGCAAAATTTTACCAAATATTTATTACTTTGGTTCCAATATTATTCTAGTTCGTCTCTGTTTTACGTGCAGTAGTGCCCGCTTAAGTGTCCACGAGTTATCCCCTACCGTTTGTTAGAGTTCCTCGCTCGAGTAAGTTATTTTCGCGAAGAGATTTCTGGATCCGGTCAGTTTCCGCAAGAATTCTAGCCCAACGCCCAAACATTCGTTCCGAAACAAAGAAACGAAGTTCCATGGCGAGTGGGGGAGGGCACGTGCGACAGAGGGGTCGCTCGATTTCCGTTCGTGTCCTCCCCCCAGGACACAGGGAGCTAGAAAGATCGATAAAGTTCGAAGGGTTCCGCGCGTTTCCCTTTGCCTCGTGGCCGAGCCCCGCGTATGGAATTAGGAATTCTTACATAGAAGGGTCCCGTGTACGCGATGTTTATTCCGTGGTTCGGGGGTGGTGGCCTCCCTTTCATTCACCCTCGTAGACGAGCAATATCCGCGGGGGGTCACTGAATCGCCCTGGCAACACAATGCCCTGTGGTAGAACTTGCACACACGCGCGCCACGTCGGTGATGTAGACCGATCAAAATTTCAACCCTCCTTTTACACTCGCCGATATCACTTTTATGCCAAGTGTCGGCGATAAATAGTCGGTCATCCCTGCGACTCCTTAGATCTACTACGGTGATAAACTCCTGTTTGGAAACAGACCATCGATCGTATCAATTTTTAGTAGCCTGGCGTAGGGATGGAAAAAATTCTTATCTAGAAATATTTCATAAAAATTTCGGGATCCCAAAGTGGATCGTAGAATATAAATTGTTTAAATCGTTGAAAACTTCATTGTAACCTTAAACTTTTCCTTTTTCTCTAATTGTATTTCTTTTGAATTCAAGATTTCCACGTACCATAAAACGTACATCTTCTTTAAATATAAAGAATACAGAAATATGCGACGTGCCTTATATTTTTGTCCACCGCAGTTAAAACTAAAATTATCCACCCAATGACCATCGAACCTAATTTTGGGGAGACGCGACAATGTCGTGTTTATTTCCTCGACGGGAAACAATACTTTCCGTTTCTGTCTGCGCGAGGTGACAGGCGTCGCGGGTCGGAGAAACCTAAAAGGGATAAAAAACGAGACTCGTGTACGGTGGATTAGCGGGAAGATGGTCGTCAGACTGAAAATGGAGGGAGGCCAGTCCTCCAGGCGCCGTCTGGACTTTCGTCCCCCCGAAACTCGAGAACATAAAACTGTGGTGAGGTGTGAAGCGACCGATGCTCGAATCGTAAGCCCGATTTAAGTTTGGCTAGATTCGTAACAGGAAGAGGACGCGTATACTACGCGATAGCACCCCCGTTCAATTCTCCCTTCGCAATTGGGAATAAAAACTTCACGTCCCGTAGTAATATCGCCAATGGTTTGGGGAAATAAACTTGCGAAAATGGAGCTATGAATTCGACGTCAATTTAATTCGAACGACACGGTAGAACTTCCATCGACCAGTATACAGGGTGTTCGGCCACCCCTGGGAAAAATTTTAATGGGAGATTCTAGAGGTCAAAATAAGACGAAAATCAAGAATTCTAATTTGTTGATTGAGGCTTCGTTAAAAAATTACAGAAACATTTCCGGCCACACAGTATATTTTCAGTAAAGAATTTTTTTCTTGAAAGTACGTAGGATTTCGAGGGTATGTCTATTCACCAAAAATGATTGTAATTGATCCCAGAACCTAGAAATAATTTTTTTAGAACGATTTGAAATTTTTTAATTTTGTCAAAAAATTTTAGACCTCGAATTTTTTTCTCGAAAGTGGTTAGGATTTCGAGGGTATGTCTATTGACCAAAAACGATTGTAATTGCCCCCTGTAACTAAATATAATTTTTTTAGTATGATTTTAAATTTTCGAATTTAATTGTTAATAACTTTTTAACGAAGACTCCATCAACAAATTGATACACTTGATTTTCGTCTTATTTTGGCCTCTAGAATCTCCTAAATTTTTCCCAGGGGTGGCTGAACACCCTGTATACGGTTCTGAACCTCTTTACTTCGATTGCGCCCTTTTTCTGGATCTCTTTTCTCCATCCCCTTCCCCTTCAATTCAACTAAACAAAGAATACACGTATTTAATTTATTTTATTTATTTTATTCTTAAAATTAATCTCAGCTGATATGGTATTAATTATAAGGAACTTTAGAAAAAGCAAATAGAAAATAGGATATATCATGTCTTCATAACACTACATATTCAAAATATTTTTTATTTGTTCTAGAGCCCCATTAGCAAACTCACGAACGTATAGGATGATCAGCAGGCTTAATTCTCGAGTTAATTGGATCTTGCAAGAACGAAGACCTATGTCTTTACGCAGAATTCGCCACACAGAAGTCTGAGGAATGCCTAATTCTCGAGAACGTCGTGGAATCGATAAATTTGAATTCCCAGCTACACTTTCCCTTACAATAGCAACATTTTCTTGGCTTCTGACACTACGTTGACGCATTGGAATGCGTTGATCAACAACAGAACCCAGTGGCTTCGTATTTTTCCACTAAACGATGAATTCTGTTGCGCACGAAATGTTGGTCGAATCGAACAGAAAAACTTAATAATAAATTTGTTAATAATTTCAACGCGTTGAGCGACCCATCCATGTCATCTAAATCGAACGTTACGTGACTCGGAACAGGTGAATGACGAATATAGCGGCCGTGACGATCGAAAGTTCTATGGGTCTGACTGAAAAACCACGTACGAAGCGGATTCTCGCGGTCTCGAGAGGGCGAATCCCGGTGGAAGGAGATCAATAAACGAGCGAACATAGTTTTCTTTTGCTTCCGCGGCGGGGACGAGACAAAGTTTCAAGCAGAGAAACAGCAAGGTATATTAATAGCCCTTGTTCGAATAAAAAGGAGTACAGGCGGCGTGGATGGGTGTGAGAACGCGTGGGCGTTCGAAGGTCCTGGACGTCGTTAAAAAAGCATCTCAACGTCCACGGAAAGATAAAGCGTGCGATCCACGTCGCGAGCCCGCTCCAGAGGGTCTGGAAGCGTTATTGCTATTACGCGCTCATGGTCGCCTCGCCTTCTTCGGATCTCTGTCACTTGCGCAACCGCGGCGAATCCTTGAGGGATCCTCCGGATGATTAATGATTACCGCGGACCTCGTGGTGTTTTGGCACGGTTCCCTTGATCCCTCCTCCCATCCCCTCTTCTTCCAACGATTTAAATTTTCTGATCGAAAATGTTTGCTTTACGTAACAATCGAGCGACGCCAACGCGTGCTCACCGACGAAGAAACGACAGTGAATCGCAATATTACCAATTTAACGAATTACAATTTTCGTCGATCGACTCGATGCAAAAGTCACTCGATAACGTCTGCGTTCTGGGATTTGAGAAATGGGTCGTCAAGCTGTTTTCGACGATCAGGATGTAAATGTTTATCGGTCGATCGCCAGTAAAAACAGCACCGCGCGGTGGCAAGCTTTCAGCAACTTCCTGCCGGCCACCGTCTGAGTCGAACGTCGAAAAACAGGCTTGGTTGTAACGTCGCTGGGAATTAGAGATCTATCCCACTGCCGGAATGGGAACCGACAAATCTATTTCTTGGTCCATGCACCGTTCGACTCGTACTCGCGTCCCTCTGATCGATGCTCGACCACGAAACGACGGTCTGACCGAGACGAACTGATCTAATTGATCTCTGATTTATTCGATGTTGTGGATATAATTTTATTTTTAATTCTACGGTTGCAATAATAATCATTCTATTAATTTAGATAGTCGCTTAGGCTGTCCCTTTGACGGCGTGGCCTGTTTCCATGCAAGAAACCTCTTAACTCGTCTAGTGTAATCTTCACTGAACCCATTTCTTTCTGTACATGTCTTTTTTCCTAGTCTTGACTTGGGGACTGACTTAACTGACTCTTCTCAATGATAGCTTAGAAGGAACTGCAACTACTGTCGAGGAAATCCGCCTTCTATAGGAGTCGTTTGCGTTTTCTTAATTTCGTTTCGTTGTCTTAATTGAAGCTTATCTTATCTGTTCGATTTTACGTTTTTAATTCCAATTTATCCGCGATTGTTTGTATTAGCGTCCACGTGTTTGCGATAAGATAGTAATTTGTTTATATTATGGGACGGGCGACTATTTCTGCCCACTATCCCGTTTCGACGCGAATCCATTTGTTATTTTTCAGACACGAAAAAGACGAATTTTTTACTTTTCCTCGTAAAAACACTGCTAATAATTTCTTGACGTAATTTCCTTTTGTGCTTTACGTGAGATCGATCACGTTGTCACGTTTATTTATCTATTTAACGGAACGAACGCCTCGATATAAGGAAATATAATAAACATCGGAGGACATGCATTAATATAACAATGAAATATACATCGTTAACCTAAATATAGGGTATGAATAAGAGTGCAACCGGGAAAAGAATATCAGACACGTATGGCTGATAACACGGAATAATCAAACGCTGACACAAAACCGTAGGAAGAATGAAGTGACAATAAAACCAAGAGTTTCAATTCGGTTCTCCTTATCTGAGTTTATATTCAATCTCGTCACAGCCCTCCAAAACCTTTTAACATTTTTACTTATTTATTTTGTCATTATCATACGAAACCTAGAGTCAGAGATCCTAGTTGTAACACCGACAACGACAACCTATCATCGTGAATAAAAATACGATCGAAACGCTCCATAAATCAAACAACCCCGAAAGACACGATCATCGGAGTAAAAATCAAACCAGCCATCTTTTCGATGTCGAAGCTCCGCGGAGTACTAGCTGCGAGATTTATTTCGCGATGGGTGATTCACTTGGAGGCGCCAAACGAGCCATCCTATCTCTTTTTCGTCACTTCCCTCTTTTTCGCGTCCTTTTTCCTCCGTTTCGCTCGAACTGCGTCCCGTATCCGAACCTGGCGAATCGCTATCGCGCCGCGCGACTTTCGTCCGGACAAAGAGACTGATAACTAGCCGCAAAAACGAGAAGCATTAAAAAAATCGACTTCTTATCGTCGCTAGTTTCCCTCGTTTCAGAGAATCGCAACGAAAAGCCACGATAAGAATTTCTGACGAAGGTGAGCGTCTCGAAAGACGCGATCTAAACGTATTAGAATGACCAGTAATGCTAAATTTTTCAAACAGACTTTTTTTGCTGTAAAAAGTACCGTTCCTAGCTTGCAAAATAAATATAATTGGTATTTTTGTCTCTGAATAATTTGTCTACTGCTTTAAAGTGTCAGTAATGGTTTTATTATCGCGAATGTCTGTGCAATTATACAGTTTAAGCCTTCATTATTTTTATCTAACTTTATTCGCGACGCTAAATAAAATTTAATAAAAATTTCTTTGTGGTAAAAATGGAGATAAAAATCAACGAGGGCGCAGGTTTGGAGAGAGTTGGTTACCTTTACAACGATTCAATGCAATCGGCCGAAGCTGCCAATAATAAATACAATGAATAACGCTCGAAATTCGAGGCTGCAAAGGGATACCGGGTCTGGTTCCTTTCCCTGACAAGCCCATTGGCTGTCACTTAATTGACAGCTCTCGTACATTGAAACTTTTCGAAGCAGCGGCCCGTTATTTTTGGCGCATCTCACCAGTTAGCCTATTGGTACATTGGCAGCTGTCCAAATGGGATAGGCCCTGACGTATCCTCGTGAAAGCAATTTCGTCTGTGTACATTTCGCAGCGCCGGTTATATGAGCGTATTACACCGTGTAAATTATGCGGGTATAATTCGAATTGTTCGCCGGATCCGCCTATTTGTGTTGCCCGCGCGTAGACCGATCCTCCCACGCGTGATGGTAATCGAATCGACGTCGTTTGGATCCCGATATAAAGAATACATTAATAACAAACGGTAAGATATTTTAGACGGTCTTCAGACGCTTTCTAAAATCGATCCTGCCACGAAAATAATGATCTCGCGTGCATCCGAAGAGCAAAATTTGCACACGCGATAGACTGGATACGTTTGTGAGGGTGTAACAGATCGCAAGCTAGCAAAATATTATTTATTTGTAAGGCCTGCCTAAAAGAACGTTTGACAAACATCACTACACGTATTTGACAACCGAAAATACTCGAAATTTACGAGAAAAAAATTCGAACAGGTGCTACAATTTTTCGGTGGAAAAAAAATTTCAAATCGTTCTAAAAAAAATATTTTCGATTGCAGGGGACAATTGTAATCATTTTTGGTCAATAGACATACCCCCGAAATCCTGCTCAGTTTCGAGAAAAAAATTCATTATTGAAAATATCATGTCTGACCAGTAGGAATATTCTACTGAAAAATAAAAAATTTCAAATCTTTCTAGAAAAATTATTTTCAGTTGCAGGGGTTAATTACAGTCATTTTTGGTGAATAGACATACCCCCGAATTCCTAACTATTTTCAAGAAAAAAATTCATTACCGAAAATATAATCTGTGACCAGACATATTTCTGTAATTTCCTGTTCTGTCTCACTTCCTCTTGTGTTCATTTCTGTAACGTGTTGGTAATGTTGCGAGTGACACGAAAACGGATAATCAGAATTTTACTGTAATTATATAAGAAAGTACAGGTGTAAAGATATCGCAATGAACATACAAGATCTGAACAAACGTAATAAGTCGATATTAAAATCGACGTTATTTGCAATCTTATTAAACGATAAATTAAAGAATGATCTGTGTTGACTACAACGATGAACGTTGATATGAAAATGTTCTTCGATCTGGCAGACCGGCGTGAAATTTTGGCAAGCACCGCAGGTATTTGCGTACAACATGAAACAAAGATCATCTCGTCATGTACGTAATCTACACGCGCGTGCACACGTAATTTTGTGGAATCGCGGTATGACCTACTGGCAAAAAGGATATAAATATGTACAGGCTGGGTCCAAACGGTCTCGAACGTGCACGCGTAAACAGATGCAACGAGACTTTCGATCAAGCAACGAAATGGTTCAAGATCGCGAAAGATTTAACCTTCAGATGAATCACCTTCCCACTGCCAAATCCTCTTCTACAAACTGAACCATTTTTCTTTTCGTTCCACTTTCGTAAGTTGAAACGCAATAGACATTGGTCTCTTTCCCCCATCCTAGTACGACGCTTATTGTTAGTAATTCAGCCCAAGTATGACGTCTGTAAGCGTATCATTTCCCCAACAGACGTCATCCAGACAAGATAACGTTTCGGAGAATGTAGAAACGCCTCTCAAACATAGATGTGAAATTGAGGAAACAAAAAGAACACGGAAACGATTCATCGTACTGTTACTATCCGGGTGTTAAAGATTTTTGAAATCACAAACATATTGGTAAAGGCGTTATCATTATTATTTCATTAACCGTGCTCTTGTAACTGCAAGATTTCTGTCCCGCGTTTCTTGCAGTTATCCAAGAGTCACGGGTGCAATGGAGACCGTAGCTCTTATCGTCGTCTAAGATTGTTGAAATCGAGCTTACGCGAGTCCAATTCAATCCGACGTACCCGTGTGTGCAATATGCGTTGCACATGCGCCTGACCACGTGCATCGCGCGGCTGACCACCTGCGGCAGAAAGATCTTTGTCGCGAGGCGCGAACGTGAAACGCGTAAATACGTCCACCGTCGTTGCATCTCCACCACGGGTGCATCGGTGCAACGCATACGTACTCGTGTACACACTGGTTCGACTGTTTTCAGCGATGTTGCACACCGATGCACCGCGAATCGTATCTCTGGTTCCAAAGAAAACAGACCGCGGTCCGTGCCAACCGGAGATGCTACGTCGCACCACGAATAGAGGCCTCACTCCCGTTGGATTTTCGAATGATCCATCGTTGTTCGTGAATTTATAGCGGTAGAATCCAATGTACAGGGTGAACCACCTAACTCGATCACTTTTCTAACGAAGGAATCAAAATTTCTTTTCACCGTGGACGATACGATTTCGAAGGACCTTCAAATGATCACCTATCATGCATGATAATAA
Organism: Colletes latitarsis; assembly: GCF_051014445.1. Lineage (NCBI taxonomy): Eukaryota > Metazoa > Arthropoda > Insecta > Hymenoptera > Colletidae > Colletes > Colletes latitarsis. Next base: position 33,975,316 of record NC_135138.1, read on the forward strand.
AATTACAGATGGTTCTTCTAGCCCCGAACGATGGGGGTAAAAAATTAAATTATATGATTTGTTTTCACAGTGCCCCAACATATGTTATACCTATCACTGTTTCACGAATTAAAATGTTCAAATTTTGTATTCTACAAGGACAAGTTTCGACGATATCGTAACAGCATTCAACCGAAGGAGATTCGTATAATCGTCCTATATTCTTTCGAGGCATCTTTTTCCCTCCCTTCCCGGAATTAATAATTCATCCGATTCTCGATACCCATTTGCACACCGATCAGAAGTCGAAAATGTCAACAGGATCGAAGACGTGCCACAAGCTAGAGGCATTCGAGGAAGACACGAGACACACGCCGAACTTTCGTGATTAGTCATGCGTTTGGCAGAGCGCTATCGCGGACGAGAAAAGGCGGTCAACGATTTCGCGGAGGGCTACTTGGCACCAACAGAAACTTGGACGAAGAAGAGGAAGTGACCGTTACGGCTGGGGGCTCGAATAGAGCTGAGAGGAGATGAGGGGAACGGTAGCTGACGTACCAGGGATTTCCTCTCCTCTCCGACGTCACGTCGTTAATCTGTAACCCACGTATAAACAAATCACGACAAAGTTCCAGCACAGCGTTTCTCAAACCGAAATCTATGGACCTCTAGCGATCCTCGAACGTACAATCGCCACAGACGATACTGAAAGTTATCAATTTTTTACCTTAGCTGAGACCAGAAATTAATCAAACTCCATTTAACGCAACGAAATGCATTCCATTTATGTGAACACCTGCGAACGAGAATGTAAACAAAACTAATTTATTGCCCTCCATTCTTAAATTAAATGGTTGTCAGCACTTTGTAAAGCTTTTGAATGTAAATGATTATTAACAAAACATACCTACATTTTATATATGCTAATTGATATTTTAAATATTACATTTTTTCTTATTATTATATTTTTCCCCTATCTCAAACGGTCTCGGTAATTCGACTCGATCTAATTTTTCGGGACACCGTGTACAGAGCAAACTGCTTCCAAGAACTACGCTTTCAAGTTCCGAGATGCTTCGTCCAACATTATTATGCCCTACTACATGTCACATGGCAAATTTGCGACACGTATATATTTAAGAAATCGCGGCAGAATTTCGGGAAAAGAGAATTACTTTATTTTAAACGAAGTATCGATACTCCAGTTTACGTAATATTGTTATACGATTCGCAGATATTTCTGAAAAATTAAAGTATGAATGAGAACTATGGAACAACGCGCTTTCTAGTTACGTAAGATGTTTTTTTTTTTAACAGCGAACGGGTGTTGAAAATTACTTGGCCGTTTATTGTTACTTAACACTCGGTGAACTCGCGAACGACAAAAAATCTCGGAAACGAAAAAGAAACGTTTCAAGTGCGCGAACAGATTCCCGATTGCGTAACACGTAGACGCTATCTGCAGCTTTTATGCGCGAAAATTTATTCGCGCCGACATGCAATTAAACTTAATGACCGAAATTCCTGTTTTGAACGAAACGTACGTTTCCTATCCATTGTGATCTCGAAACCATCGATAAACTATACCCAACGTGACCAGCGGCATGTTATTTTTCAGTAAACAGAATACGTAAACTTCAAGCTTTTTAAATTTATCGCTCACCTTACGCACAAAATGATTATTTATACCAGCATCGATAAACTGTAGCACGTTGAATATTAATCAAACACCGGTAAACGCGTCTGTTAGAAATAAATTTCCTAACCACCGTCGAAACTACTTCGTTCAACATTTCTGACACGGTTCCAACTAATGAAAAAAGTAGCATCTAAATGCTTTATTATTTAAAAAGCCATCGAACGTTTCATTGGCGATCGATTATAGTTTTAATAACCAATACCTGGGAGTATTACAGACGAGACGAATCAAGTATTCCTAACTATATTATTTATTGTCATTTAAATATATTTTAGTGGCAGTATAAATAAGCTAAATGAGTTTCCATCGAATCGAATTGTGCAGACATAAATTAGCGGATCGCGGAAATAAATTTTTCGACATTTCTAACGTTGAAAACTATTTAAAACGCAAGTCATAGTGAAGATTGGAAACGTCGACTATTAAAAGAAAAAGATTTCCTGTTACGCAACCGCATCTGTTCAAACGATAATCTTCCTCCATGGATATACGCTCGCCCATAGTGGCGTACAATTATACTTAATAACCGAGTTTCTCGAGCACGCGATGCAAATGTTTTCGTACCTGTGAAATGTAACAAGAGTTTGTGTATCCAATCTAATTAAAAGACTCCGTTTCAACTGTTTTTTTAGTAATTGAAGAAACAATAATCACGACGTCTTTACTGAATATGCCTTCCTTACCCTGTTGAATGTTCTGAATGCTAGCAAGGAATGTCAAGTGGATCAGAGGTGATTAATTTCCCGTTGAGAGTCACGAGAGTCCCCACTACCAGCCAACCGATTTTCCCACGTTCACTTTCGACACTAAATAGGTGCCAAGCGAGCCTTAATCCCGAGTCCCAATTCTACATAACAGACATAGAGGGAGTTCTTCTGCGCTTGAGCGGAACAGAAAGGTACAGAAAAGAATTACAAATGGCTCACGAGCCGTCATTTTGCCACCCTTGAATTAAAACTGAACGAACAAAGATCGCCCTGGGTACCACGAACTCTAACTGCACCACTGCACGAGCAACGTGTTTACGTATAATGGTTATGTTTTCCGTTCTAGCCTGAAGTGAACATAAACACAGAAAGTCTAGTGCTCGAGCTAATAGCAGTTAATGTGTAAAAGTTATTACAGCCCAACGTTAATAGCCAATATAACTTGTCACTTTAAACGTCAAATTTGTAAAAAAAACCCCCGAGTCTAATCACGGATCTTAAATAATTGTTAAGTCCATAAGTATAACGTGGTTAATTATACAACATTCGCCTTTCCTAATAGTTGAATGGCAGAATCAGGTCACTTTTGATCTACACTTTCAAGCTTGCTAGACGTCAGAGAATAACCTTTAGCAGATTTCTATCTTTATATTAAAATGCATATAATTATAAATTTACGATTTCTCCACAAAATTATTTTTGGCTCGAGTTCATTTGGACTATACGCGAACTCTATGAAAGATAAACATCTTTGTAGAGCGAATGTTAAATTTCAAACTATAACGGGTTCTTTATCTGAAAAGATCATCGAATTCTGGCTGAAATCATAATTGAATAACCAAGAGGGGACACGATGTGCACAGTTTGTCGCATAAAATTGAAATACGCGCGTTAATTAACACGACGGCTAGAAGAGAAACTAGCTGGGAAGAAGATTAAAGGAAAGCACCGCTTAAACAGCGAGTGGAAACGATCGGGGGAGGGAAAAAACGGTCATGATTGAAGTTTCTTGCGTTGGACGGTGCCACCGAGTCAGAATTTTCACGCGATAAATCCGTGGGCCTCGCGAAACTTGGAAACGGGCCAAGCACCACCGGCTTCTCTCTGCGTCCGCTGGACCAGTTTCTTTATTCGGCCGCCGGGTACACTGCGAGCAGATTTCGAAACGACCGGTTCTCCTTCCACGAAACGACGGTGGCTTTCGGGACGACGAAAATAAAGCGGCACCGAAACACCCGCGATATCCTTGCGGAGTTTACGATCCTGGAGGTAGAAACGGCAGCCTCGTTTCCTCGGCCATTTTCGACCATCGTCGAATCCTCCTCGCCATCGATGGATAACGTAACGGGACGACCTAATGGAATCAGAGATGCCCAGTATTTCATCCGAATAATAGATAACAAATACACCCAACGAGTAACGGTTTATTCGCGATGTTTGTCGAATTTTAAATTTCTACTTCGTCGTGAAATTCTCAAGTACTTCATCTTACAGGATTTTCCGTGGTCGTCGTATTGGTATTCGCTTGTTTGTCGCGTGACATTTGTATTCAGTAATGCTTCAAAAATTATTACAATTTATTATCTGCACTTTCTTTTATGATGGACACCTGAGTCAATCAGTATGCAAAATAAGCACGTACTTGGAGCAAGAGATTTCCCCAAAAATAATAAAATATTATTACTTTTAGTCTACCAGGTTGAAAAGAATTTTCATGTCGAATTCAACACTTATTGAGTACAAATGTCTCGTCAGTGAAGCAATTGAAGGATGTACTGTTGGACTATGTTTAAAAAAATTTGTACATTTTGAATTGCAAGTTTGAAAAACATCTGAGTATTAAAGGATTAAATGACATTGTATTTCATGTATGTCTTATTGGAAAATCCTATATATGAAATTGTGGAGTTGAAAGTTGAGGGATACCAGGAAGGGTTAAATGGATTTTGGCCAGTGTATCCCTGTTGGAGCATAGTGTGCTACTTTGGAACCTATCTTTGGATGTCTTCCGAGGCTACTACCGTTTTCGGAGGAGAAAGGTTTCGGTCTGATTAGCGACACACCCACCCGTTAGACGCGTGTATTGGAGCCGACGCGTAAAACGATGTCGGAGTTGGAGGTGTCGAGGAGGAGGCTGTCGATTTCAGCGTGTTCGGAGAGCTAACCATTTGACCCCGAGAGGTTAGGCCGTTACGTATATAACGTCCATACAGATCCACGCGTTTACAACCGGCTGATTCTGGATCCTTTCGCGAGGTTAAGTATGCGTGCAAGAAAGACAGACGCACCCTGTGTGTACGAAAGAATGCCAACGACTTTCCAGTTCAGCCTCCACAGACCTGTTACGTGTTCCTCCGAACACTGATCAACGCACCTCGAAAACTCTATCTTGCGAACGCACAACGAAATCGCCAAGATCGTTCCTTTGAACATTTTAATGGCCGCAAGTTTCACGGTAGGACTGTTGGAACTGCTCGTTGCTGGCAATTTTCGCGACAGTTTCGATCCGGTGAAACTACTCTAACTGTGTTTAAACATTTTATAAATATTCAAGGATTCTACGTAACTTCATCGTTGAGCAAGCATACAATTTATCTGAGTTATTATGCTATATACTATTAAAATTTTGCATTTATAAAAAACACACAAAAAAAATAACAAATCTAAAACAAATAAGTACTGCCTACCTAGAACTATTTACCTATCGTGGAACTACGTAGCCTAATTGGTCGGATTGCTTCTTCAAATAGTGACTCATCATTTTGAGTGGGTAACGCGATTCTTAATCTTTATTGCCTTGTTTTTCCTTGTTTGTCAACCGGTTTGGAGGATCGTGAAAAGGGAAAAATAAAAGGAACATCTGGCGATTAGTATCAGCTATCGAAGAGTAAAAGGAACATACCAAGGAAATATTATTCTGTTTTGGAATATGATTTAACGCGTGCAAAAAGATTTTGATATTATTAATAGCTCGAAATCGAAGGCACTTTTCCATGCACGATTTCTACATTGAGAAATATAAATCGCGTTAAATCTCCGCGTGTGTTGCGTCAAAGCAATAGCCGACTCTTCGACGTTGATCGTACCGACGTCACACGCCATTAGAAGTCGGAACATAATAACCTTGGTCGTTTCAGAACCCAGACCATCAGGAGCCAACGAATAGCCTCGACAATCTAGCCGTGCGTTGTCTATCGCGTCTCTGTTCCGGGATAAAATTCGTGCTTAATTCCGGGATAAAGTCGCGTTTTCTTCGACCTTGAACATCAGACGCCCATTAGACCACGAGAAACCAAGAGTCAGCGAGACCAAACAGAGGAAAAAAGAGAACCATGTGCACCCAGGTCACGTTCGACGTTCGTGTCGCTAGCAGACAGGTTTCCACGTACCGTTTTGTACGACGTCCGTAGTCGTCAAATAAAAAATACCTCGTAGCTTTCAACACTGGTTCCTTCGACAAATGGAAGGGGAACTAATCTAAAGCGAAATTGCATCGAGGTTATCGAATTGCGCGCCAGGAACGAGCGAAAGTGCAAAGGAAGACGAAAACACGACGAAATTAACTTGAAAGGAATGCGCGCGATCGATGTTAAACGCTATTTTCCCTTGGGACTTTCCAGCCTATCATATTTGTTATTTATTTATTCGCTTTACTACGTACAACGATAAACTGTTTTTCCACGCGGAGATATATAAAACTCATACAGGAAGAAGTTGATTTTCCTGTACTGGACTATTTCTTATGACGCAATTTTTTTAGTGTGGTGCAGAATATTATATAATCGTAAATTATGTAAAACTATGTAGTAATTAATTAATACTTTCAATGAATAAATTTAGTAGTTATAAAGTTGTCTGCCTATTAATTTGGATAATCGTTCTACCGTATGAGACAAAAGATAGAGTAATGTATAGAAGCGAGATGTAGCACAGTTTCTTTTTTTATTAATAACCGAAATTAAAGGGCTCGAGACTCGATATCGCCACCGTTCGAGGAAAGCTCGTGCTTTTGTTATAGTTAATCAAAATTTATGAGAAGCTCGCTAGCGTGACTTATCACGGCTCGAAAGGTGTTCGCGGCGTGCGATTCGCGCGCGATTTAACGGGTACCGTTGGCAGTTTCTCAGCAATAAATACGCACGTAACATTCTGCGCAGCAGCTTCTCGGGGTGCTTAACCCAGAATCGCGATTATATGCGCAGCAAGTATTACGGGGCAAGTTCGTTGTCCTCTCTTTCGTGTTGGTGCCCCCTCGTTCGTTATATTAGCGTTATCCCACGGCGCTTTGTTTTGAGTTTATCTTGGGGATGCGCTGGAATCGTAGCGATGGGACCGACTTCGATGCTTTGCCCCGGAGTTCTTGGTTTATCGCGTCAAGTTCTGTACCCGACTATCGTGCTCCAATTCTTTACGAGGTTCTCATCTCCGCCGAGTGGATCATTGAAATTTAAAAGGTGCATTCAAACCGAGGATTTTCAAACCCGAGTTTACGATACGATCGCCCGCTAGGGTTAAAAGACTCCTACGAGCTATCCATCAATTTAATTGGATACGGTAGCGAAGGACTGAGACCCTGCAAATTACCCATTGTCAGTAACCCTCTCTTGCTACGAACGCGTAAATTTTCAGTGTCTTGCTAGCGTCAAACTACCCCTCAAGCGCCACATGAAAGTCCTACAACAACGTTGTTAGATTTTTAAATTTAATTTAAAAATCACCAATATTAGGTTCACAGGTCCAGCGAACCCTAAGCTTCTGAGTGAACTAAGTGACTCGATCGTTTCGACCATTATTTGGACAATCAAAAATGGAAATTGAAAATGGTAGGAAAGCAGTTTGAGCCAGAATTGCGAACTGCTAGAGCTTCGACGCCATCGCTAGTCGGTTGTAAGCGCACAACCACCTTGTGTCACTCGTCCATCTTCTCTTTCTGCCTCGTTTTGGCATCGTTCCTCTTCTTGTTCCTGTTGCCCTTGCCTCCCTCTCGAGTCCCTCCTTTTCCGCGGCCTGTTTGTTTCCCTTTCCTTCGCTCTTCTCGCCCGCTGCGGGAGCCGTGCTTAATTCGAACCACTCCCGCTGTTTATTTGCACGTTTTAACTGGAAAGTCCTCCACTGCGCACAATACTGCGAACGACCCTCGAAGGGTATTCCGGGACCCGTGGCGAATACCAGGGTGCACTCACGCCTCTTATCGACCGATCGAGCTTCCTCTAGAGATTTTCGGTCGATCATTTTACAAAAATAGAAAAAAGTACCCTTAATAACGTTGTTAATCAGGATCGTTAAATTTGAAAAACAAGCGACGATGTAAATCTCTGTTTTCCAAAATAGGGGTGTGATTTTAGGGGTAAAGAAAACTTGTAACGAAAGACGAGGATAACGATTTTAATTATATTTGTAGTTATTCGCTTAACAAAAATCCGAACTGGAGAATCGAAACGAGAAGTAGAAAATACTAGAGAAAGAATGTTCAGAGCTTATCGCGAAACCCAAAGCGATAAATAACTGTATCGATAACGCTGCGTGCCGTTGTGCATTAACACGAAAGCGTGTGCGTTCTTAGGCTTTAAACGATAACGGAAGTTTACAAAAATTTTGTCCCGATAAATGGAGTCTTATTGTATATTGTAACAGTTATCGAGACTCGAACGGTAAATGGGTACCCGGATACCCGGTTGCCCACACGAGAGTTAAGGGGAATAAGACTTACATATTATAACTCCGAGCACGGCGACGCCGCGTCTTGTAAATCGTCGCTGAGAAACAGCATGGCGTTCAGGAGAGCACGTGTGCACACACGCGGTGTGGCGCGGCTGTCAGTTCGGAATTACCCAATGTATTTTCCACGCTGGGTCGCTGTCGCCTCGGTTTCGGGCATTGTGCGCGTTTGACCTAGCCATCGCCACGTGCTCCTTCCCCTCTACTCGCCCCCACCCCCGCTCCGTACCACCCCCGACCGTCCTTCGCCCTCCGCCATGCTTCACGATTCTCTTATCTTTACCCGAGATTAGCCCGCTGCGCAGTTTGCACGCCGTTGCACGTACGCGAATGGACGACATGTGTGCGTATGCTCGCGCGACGCATCAGCAGGAACAAAGGACGCCTCCATCGCGACCGAAAAAATGTTTCACGGTGCAACAGATTTCCCGAAACGTGGCGAACAATCGAACGCTATTCGACCCCTTCGTTGTTACATGAAATAAAAATAGGTAAAAATTCATGTGCGCGGAAATTAAAGGTACACCAACTTTTTTACTTCAAATTACTAGTATGTATGTATTGGCTTTAAATAATTTTGAAAGGTGGTGTCTTTATGCAGAGTGTAAGGCCAACCCTGCGAAAAATTTTAATGGGAGATTTTAGAGACCGAAATAAGACGAAAATCAAGAATATCAATTTGTTGATTGAGGCTTCGTTAAAAAGTTACTAAAAATTTCAAATCATTCACGGAAAAATTATTTTCGGTTGTGGGGGTCAATTACAATCATTTTTGGTGATTACACATACCCCCGAAATCCTATGCAATTTCGAGAAAAAAATTCATTACTGAAAATATAATGTCTGACCAGGAACATTCTACTGACACTTTTCGTCGAAAAAAAATTTTGTCATATCGTTCTAAAAAAAATATTCTCGGTTGCGGGGGTCAATTACAAGCATTTTTTATCAATAGTCACATCCCCGAAATCCTACTCAGTTTCGAGAAAAAAATTCATTACCGAAAATATCATTTCTGGCCAGAAATGTCTGTCCGAAATTTCATGCGAATCTTTAAAATGTCATAACTCCTGAACGGATTGATCGATTTTAATGTTTAAAAAAGCAAACTACGCGTATTTTAATGGAGAATATGTCGAAATTCTAAAAATATTGAAAAAGTTGTTCGTTGACCCCGTAGAATTAGAAAAACTCCATAAAAATGGTCAAATTTTCAAACAGCCATAACTCCTACAATAGTGAATATATTTTAATGAAACTTTTTTTTGAAGTAGAGCTCGAGGGTATCTACAAAAAAGTATTAGACAACTTTTCTGTAGAGCGTCAAACAAAATTATTAAAAATGAAAAAGGAATTTTAATGAAAATCGACAGGGGGTAGGTGCTTAAATTTTTCGACGAAAAAAAAATTTTTCAGATCATTCTAAAAAAATTATTTCTAGGTTCTGCGGTCAATTACAATCATTTTTGGTCATTAGACATGCTCTCGAAATCCTACCCACTTTTGAGAAAAAAATTCTTTACCGAAAATATATGTGGCCAGAAATGTTTCTATAATTTTTTAACGAAGCCTCAATCAACAAATTAGTATCCTTGATTTTCGTCTTATTTTGGCATCTAGAATGTCCCAATAGATCAAAACGATACGATCGAACGATGTATCTAATTTTGTATTAAAAATAAAATTATTCGCTGTTAATTAATAAATATATTGGTCGTACCGAGCAGCAGAAAACATTGACACTGTTTAGCTCTGCAGTGCTAACAGCTATACACGACGTTTCGAATACAAAGGAGCCTCTCTTTCTTTCTTTATTTATGAAAATGTAAACAATGTATCATAAAGCCAAGAGATTGCTTCCACTTTGTTAATATTTAAAAGCTGTTGTAAAGCAATATCTTCTAACTGAGGAAGCATTTAGTTCGAGACGAAAACTGACCAAAGTTCCATGGACCAAAATTATTATTCGTTGTTTGTGAATAAAAGTCGAACTCTAATATGCTATCGTCTTTTCTCGTGGAACTCCGACGATCAGACCTTAATCCGTACTTGATCGACGGTATAAAATCAAGGAAATCCAATCTCAATCTACCTTCGAATAACGCAATAAAATACTAGTGGTAACGAAGTACGGAAGAAGGCTTATGAATCAGGAATTCCACCGTGACCATGCAATTATTATTCCAACATATGTACTCGATACTAGACCAACGACGAGCTAATAATTAAATAGGTATTCAACGGACGCTGAAAAATCCCCTGAATGGCCGTTCCTGGAATATATTTGGCTGCGGGGCAGGGAGAAGGCGAAATAGAAAACACGAGACTGGTAAATTGCGTTTCCTTTCGTTCCACGGAGAACCCTGACGTTTCTGATCGCCGCAGGCTACTCACACGAAGAAGAAACAAAGAATCTAAAGTGTTTCCATCGGCCGTCGCTTGAAACTCTAGAACGAGGAAGTGGTTCACGGAGGATATTCGGTGGTTTTCGTTTTTATCTTGCATTCCCAGCGAGCCCGAAAACCTCGAGTTCAGAAGGGTCTGCGTGACCTTGCTCGGTTCCGTGAATAAAGCCTCGTGGCAATCGTTTCGAGAGTCCTCCTGGACCCATTAAACCTACCGAACGATAATACATTTTGTAAAATAAATTGCTATTTATTTAGGCGACTCCAGAGTCTCGTGCAACGGCCACATAACCCTTCTGATGGTAAGATTTTTACGCCCTGATACGCAGTTTCTTAAATTTATGAGGTTAATTCTTTCTAGCCTAATTCAAAGGTGTATTCTTAACATTTGAACCGATTGGTACACGTTCAAGGAAAGTTGTATTAATATAATTGTTTTTTTAAGTTTCTTATTATTGGAATATCATGTTATGTTACGAAATATGTATATACATATCGAGAATGAATGAAACCGAAAGGAATGAATAATGACACTTGATTATTATTGAAGTAGTTTACGATCGTCGTCTCTGGACTCTAGATCAACAAAAGAATCCGTGCTGTAATCCTTTGTTAGTTTTCTTTTGTTTTTTTCGTAAGGTTTTCAAAGTACATAATTCGTTCCGCCCGATACCGTAGTGCATGGCTGGCAAGATTAAAGAGGAAAACGTGCGTTTCGTTCGTTTCTCCGAGTCTCTTTGTTCTGTAAATAGTCGGTGTGTCTTACCACGGCCTTCGAACTATTCCCTTATCGCGAGTGCGCTGCTAGCTTCGCATAATCTGGATCTTTGTCAGCGATTCCAAACAAAGCGTTGGAAATCTCTGTTTGGTCGACAGGCACGCAACTCCTTATCTAACGTAAACTTTAGTTTTCTTTGTGGACAGGCTGTGGGAGAGCAAAGGGGCGACATATTTTTTTCCTCTGTACTCAGCAAGCAGAGAATTCCCCTTTCAGTACCAGAGGACAGAAAAATCGATAGAACGTGTTGCAGACGTGGACTCGCCTTCCTCCCGTTTACGAATTTCTTCGAATTTTGCTTCACTCGGAACCCATTTCAAACATAATTCGTATAACAAACTCTATGGCAGCAAACACCGAAAAACGCAATTAGTTATTTTAATAAACTGCATAAATATTGGGAGGTGTATCAATTTTAATCCAATTATTCGAACCAAAGTCGTGATAAAGCAAGGGCGAAAGGGAGAAGATACATGTGCCTCGAGGCTTCATATTATTAAAATTAAAAATTAATCTACGTAATTAAATATATAAGAAAAACAGTATATCCGTATAAAAATGATTGTAATTGTTTTTTTAGATAAAATTGTAAAAGACTCTTACACGTGCCCACATAGTAAACTCCAGTGATGTTTTAACAAAAATATTGTAGACGATTCAAAGATTAGATAAGGTCGATAGCAATCAAAAATATAATAATTAAAGTAGCACGTGAAATGTTGAAGTTAGAAAACGTTGCTCGAAGAAATTCGTATAGTAAAATATGATATGTACAAGATATGAACTGAATAAATAATATTATTTGAGTTAATATTAATTTAATATTGATTTAATATTAATCATGACTGAAAGGTATCAATCAAGATATCTATACATATCGCTAACATCCCCAATTACTCACACCTTTGATTTAAACGAGGCAAGGAGAGCCCCGAAACGCGACCAAGGGATTGCTGTTTAAAATTTGTCGACGACCGCTATTCGTCCGGATTAAATACGTCAGTGACGTTCTACGAAATCTATTGGCTCGTTAGACCGTCACGTGATAAATTGGTACACTGCCAATCGGTGTGTTAGCCCGGGTCTGGCAAAATTCCATTTGTTTACCGGAACGTTTGAACGACTTATTGGTCTCTGATTTTAAGCCGCTTATCGCTCATGCGATTGGCCCCTTTCCTTTGGCAATTCTATCTTTTAATCGACTTACCCCGAGCGATCAGCTTCTCCGAAACCTGTCTCGACACCGCGACTCCGCGTCGAGCTTTCATTTCCGACGGAACAGGCTGTGTACGTATGTACATACCTAGAAACGATAGTGAATTTCAATCGTTAACTCGAATCAACACAGATAGCGCGAACGTTCGCGATGATAGTAATTATAAAGAATGCCACGATGAAAATACAGGCCACGAGACCGTAATTATCGACACAATTAATTTGCTGCCCAGACAATTTTACTCGTACTTCTTACTGTTCTGTAAAAAGTGTTTTTTTAAAACTTATAACGAATTGAAATTTTCGATTTATTTGTTCAATGTTAACTCGTTGATTTTACCGTATGAATTTAATCGTAATTCCATATACGTTGCTAACAAAGCAGCACAGCAGACTAATTTTGGCATAAATGATGGCAACTCGTGAGAGTGCATTGCTCCGCCGTTTAAAAATAACAGGAAAAGTTGTGACAAAAATCATACAGGCCAAGCCAATAGTATAAAAACGGTATTAGTAAGGATAACAAAGGATTTATTTTTCGTTCTTTTGGTAACGACGTTTGTGTAGGTGGTAAACTTTTGAAACAATTGGCACGTTCAGGCGCATGACGATTTCGTATCGGTCTATCGTCGGTGAAAACGTGAAAAACGGAATTCGAATATTACTATTCAAGTCGAAAGCTACTTGCACACGCACACTGTGACCAGAGTATTTTGCAACTCCGGAATCCGTGACTCGGTTTTAAAAGGAACACGATCCTCCTCGTTGCAAATGCACGAACGTGAAACGAATTAAGCGCATCTCGGCCCGTACGACGACGTTCAGAAAGGAATTCCTTTGAATGGAGGCCGTCCGTATTAGCATAAGAAAATTGGAAGCCCACTTTCGTATTGTGTATATTTCGGACACCAGCGATCAACGGATCAGCATACAACGGGCACGCAATTATGCACTTACGGGTCGCATTTGCATTCGAATGATTCTTTCAAAACGCATCCACGTGTCCGGATGTCGCGTTTTCGTCGATAAGGGACCTCGTTTTATAGTCACGCACGAGAGGTGCAATTAAAAATACAATTCGAACAACGCACTGTTCGCCCGATGCATTGTATGCGAACGGCTGTAACAATTCCGCTCGTTGTTCGCCGGCAACTTGCTACGTAAATTTTCCAGTTTATTGTTTTTCGATCGACAAAGGAACGACGGACTCAAAGAAATTTTTTATTTTGCACAAATGTACCGACCTTATCGACGAAACCACTTTTTTCCGGCAGCGAAACGATTTTGGGGGTGGAAACATTCCCTTGAAGAAATTATAGGATTAAAAATCGATTCCAGGATTGAATTACAAGGATTAAAATTTTTTCGTTGGTTTGAAATAAAATACAGTAATTTTTGCTATAACTACACCCTTGTTATTAAAAACACTTTATCCTTCTTTGTTTCAGATATTGGAAGACAGTGGAGCTTCAGAAGAACTATTAAACAAAAAATGATAACTTCCATAATTTGTAATATTCCTGGATGAAAAGTACTCTGTACAAACTAATAAACTAAGTAAAATGTTGATGTAAAACAGTCTACCTACCATTAAAGAAAAATTACAAAAATGACAACCTAAACTCGGCTGAATATTAATTTATCCAGTTTCTAAATTGTCGAAACTGAAATCGAAAGATGTAGAGATTTTAATAAACGTACTGCGAGATTTTTAATACTGATAAGACAGTTGACTTTTCTTGGAACCGATTAAAGTAATAGAACGAGATTCGGACTGGCGTTAAACAATGCACCGAACGATTCGAAACACTCGCATTAGCATTCCTATGGAAAAACAACAATGAGAAGGAGCTATTTAAAAATTAGATTCCTCGGTTCTCGGAACCCGACGGCTGTAAACAATATTTCGCAACACACACGAGCCTTTGGACGACATAAAAGAACAAGACGCGAGAGAATGGTAATGGCGAATGCTGCGAGAAGATACAAAGCAATATAATCCTATCGTTAATAACGCGCATAAAGTAATGCAGCTGCGCTATCAAAAATGTCGTTTTGCTCGCCGCTATTATAGCACTAGGTCAGTGGTGTATATTCCATTATCCCCGTCAGGAATTATGGTATTATTATCGCGACTTACACATGTATATCGTCTGTTTAACGACTAATCTGCGGCCTTTAAGCCCGCTTTCCACCAACACGAACGAACGACACGCGGTCTCGAACCCCGGCATTGCAATTCAATGTAGATTTCCATTGTCCTCGCGGTATTACGGGTACAAGCACTTTCAGGGGAACGATCGTACAGAAGATAACGTGTTTTTTTAGAGTATGAGTTTGCCTCGCGTTGCAACGCTACGAGATGTTGCTGTTCAAAAAATAAATCTTTCGTGCAGTACTGGCGTTCGGATCGCGGAATTATTTTCTTTTATTAACGGCACGTAAATATCGTTTTCTTTGGCGCCTGGCAATATTTCCATTTCAAACAACTTAAAAAAGATAAAATAAAATTTATTACGAATTGAATGTTAGAGTAACCGAGCAAACATATCGTTTACATTGACACTGATATTTCATGTTGCAGTATTTTCTAAATAATATTATTTTATCATATGTTAAAAGCGTAAATAATCGTATTTCCCTTTTCTCATTTTATTTTAATTATTCGATAATATTGGAGAAGACTAATTTTAATATTTATCGTGACTATTTTCCTTTGACGATGTGAGATTTAGACTGGAATTTATTTTGTCCTCAGGGGGTTCTGAAAAATGAATTCTTTACTTTGCATACTGAATATATTTTGCATATTTCAGTTACGTTGCATATGCAGAAATACATCACACACTTTATACACATATGGCACATTTATCGCGAATAAGATTCAGAAATTACGAGTAATTTAAACAATGAAAATGCAGAAGGACGGAAAAGTATATCAACACGTTATTTATTACATCCGGTGTTGCAGGATGTATTCAACGTACGAATTAATATTAATAGAAAAACGTTAACAATTGGATCGTTTAAATTTTGAAAAATTACTCATTCTCGTTGTAAATTTTGTTGAACATCCTCTTGGTACTATATTTGTTTCTATAACGATAATGATAATGATAATAATATTGTTTTTATTTTGCAATATGTACAAGGAGAGATGCATAATTCAAAGGATGACATGTATAAATGCGTAAAAGGCGAGGCGTAGCCAAAGCGCTGTTATTAAACCTATCCTCAAATTAATATTCAAAGTAGGCTGTACTCGATGTACAGAGTGGTTCAATAGAAACGGGCCACCTAAATAAATCTTCTATCCGATCGATAGCACGAAGAAGAATGTATTGACAAAACATTCGCGTGGCTTCAAGGCGAATAATTAATCAAACTTGTGACGTAAGTTTATATTGCATTATCCGATTAATTGAAATAAAAAACCTTTGTACGAGCGTTCCAGTTGATCATATGAAAATAACATACAGAAATGTTATGTATTAACGGACTTGCGTATAAAGATATTTAATATGTCGTTAATATTTTAATTTTAAAGTTCGTAAAAGTGCATGCACTTATAACGACCTTGGTTTGCAACATTCCATCTGCGAGCACTGACAACAGATTGTTTTCAAATTACACTCGACGAATGTACCACTTATCCATTATCAATAATTACTAAGGCCAATCTTATCGTTTCGAAAGCAAACAAACTTATCATAGTACAATTTATGACAGCACATTAATATCCCCCAATAAAATATTGAAATTATTAAAATTGTAAACATGTTTTTTATGTAATGAGAACTTTGAAAAACAGAAGACGTATTATCATATCGATCTATAATTAGCGTCAGTATCAAAACATAAAATAACAAAAAATCTTTCGTACTAATTTTATGTACTAAAATGTACAATATATTGTTAGTATTGGAGTTTCGAGTTACGATTTAACGAACAATCTAACCAGGTCAAGAGCACTTCTAAATGGAAAAAGTCCACTTGATAAGCTAATTAGCCTAATTAAACTAGTTGGCCCTACACAACTCTGTACACTGTTATGTGAAAACGCATGATGGTGGAATGATTATAGAGTACAGTATTATTAGGGTCAAAGTAACTTCGTCTACACATTTGACTGCTTAGGCGCATTGAAGTCAATACACAAGTCATTAAAACTCAGACTTATCGTAAAAGTGCTGGTAATCCTGAATAAATAGTTATTAAAGAACGTTGTGTGCACTGTTTTGTAATACCTATGTTGCTTTCTACGGCTGCTCTGTGCCTTTTTCTCAATTTACTATTTACTCATTTTTTTTCTATATTGCATACATTTTAATTATGTGGTAAATAATGCCTCAAGGTTAGAAGCTCGCTCCAGTGGAAAAATAGCAGAACCCGGATTGCGACGTGGTAGACTTACGCAAAAGAAACATTGCATTAGTAATTACAGTCTCTTGGGAAGATCGCAGAACGTTGCGAGCAATTTCTTAAAAAGGGGAATTGAAACTTGCGAACGTAAGCAGCTCGTGGTTATTTGAAATTTTTGCCCGTTCTAGTAATGGCTATTTTAAAGAAAACTTTGCAAACGAATTCAGTAATTTAACACGTACACTAACTCGTATATTATTTAATTCTATTAAAATTACGGAACGAATGTTAAAATATTTAATGAAACGTTCGAAATAGCTGAAAATCTAAAGTCTCTAAAATATGTAATTTTACTCCACGTGGGGCTGTTCACGAATATAATTATTTTAACTAACGATTAACAATATTACTGTACATTATTAGTGTCACGTTAAATTGTGACAATCAGAATTAGAAGAGAAGGGATACTCTAAAAGGAAAAGTGGAATAATAGAGCGTTGGCAGAGATTTCGAGTAATGCAAATTCAAAATATTCAGGGAATGCTAACAAAAGTAATAACGAATCCCAGTATTGGTACGTTGAATATTTAATACGTAAGAATCTTAATAGTCTCTCATTATTCTCTGCTATTCTTTATATAATTGCTTGAATCTTAATAGCACTTAACTTCCAAGCCTAATTATAGACGTCAGAAATAAATGTAAAACGTATCACTGCGAGGAATATGAATACCATTATGTTTACGATCACGTGCATTAAATACAATCTTCAATTATCATCGGAGATCATTTTTTTGCTGATAGATACGTCAAGACTAATCAACCGTTACGTTAATTAAAACACGATACACGCATCTATTCTCGGGAAGGAAAAAAACAATTGTACCAATTAATGAAATAGATATCTCTATATTTCGCGATTAAAACACGACTGATATCTTTTGTACAATTTTCCCTAGGTGCATTCAATTGAAATATTATTGCGTTTTCCGATAGTATCTTCGAGATGATTTTCAGTTATATTTGCAAATAGGCGAACACTTTTAATAGCTGTAAAGTTGCAACCAAGAAACAAATAATACTGTTCTAACGATAGATTAATTACTGTTTTATTAAATTAGTTTCTCAATGAAATTCATTATTTTTGCTATTGTGAACCATGAACTTGTTTCTTTTGAAAGTGGCATGATCTATCCTTGATTTTAAAATGTATCTTATTACAAGAAATAAAGACTTCTACAAACCTTGTTTGAAGACTACAAATAATAAACAAAAAACGAAAGATTGCTTGAGCGATCTTGTTCTAGAAAAATAATAATAAAAACTGTTTCAGAAGCTCGGCTGCGCAGATATCTCGAAAGCTGCCCCTTTAATTCCACGAGATTCAATTTACCACGACGATTGTTCCGATAGCGCAGAGGCGGTCTCGTTCCGCAAAGCGGCTCGTAAAAGCATTGCACAATCCTGCGGAGTGCATCGCTGACTTCTAACCCCTTTCCAGCGCGTTCCGGCTATTTATCTGCGATCCACGACGAGGAAAAAGAAATTGATCCAAAGGACTCAATTCGCGATACGCTTGTCGTGAAATCGCCTGTATACGCGCGTGCTCTTTGTTTACCCGCGCATTCCATCGTTTCTCGCGCGCACGCGTACAACACACCGCTAAGTCGCGTGCATGCGTACGTGCGTGAGTGCATTTGCATTAGCCACGAGTTATCTACATCACAAAGCGTTGCCGCCACGGTTGGCCTACTTATCCCGCGTCCCGACCCTCGAGCAGCCACCTCGATCGTTTTCAAATCAAAACAGCCATCACCTTTTTCCCCAAATTCCGTTAACCCCATGGCAAAACGTTCCCTAATCTTTTTTAGATCGTGTCCCACCTCTCGATGCGACATTCTGAAAAAGTATAATGCAAATAGCTATATCGAATAAAAAAATAAAAGATTAATGCAACGTAATCTATTTCTAATTACCACCCCTGTGGAACCTATCTCTCTACGTCTGGACCATGTGTAAATTTTTTTGTGCTCTCTAGAATTGAAAAAAAAAACAAAAGTATGACACTTTTCCGAAAACTAAAGATTAATAAGGATAATGTAATATAAAAAGACTGGACGCGTAGTCACTGGAACCCTCAATAAAGGAATTCTGAACTCTGAACCCTAATATTGGCACACGTATGGTAAAATTAATTTGAAATGCATTTTTGATCTATTTATTTCTTCGTAGAAAATAATTATACGGAATTCTACGTTTTCTGGAGCGTAAACCCAGTGAAATTCCGATGCGAGAAAAGATTAAAGAAGGAGACAATAACTGCAACGAGTGCATAACGTGGAACATTGATCTGACCCGTTAGCAATTTTACACTGTCGGCCTCTGCGAAAGAGATTCGTTAACCTTTTACGCTCCGCGACTTTTCTTGCGTTTCGTTCCAGCAGCTCCGAGGAATATTGAGAGAATTTCACAGAAAATTTTCGAATGTTTAAAACAACGACTCCAGTCTATAAGTTGCTGGAATAATATAGACTCAACCCGGAAAGAAGGGACTCAAGAGAAAAAGTCTTTGCTTGCAATAGTATACAGGGTGTTCGGCCACCCCTGGGAAAAATCTTAATAGGAGATTCTAGAGGCCAAAATAAGACGAAAATCAAGAATACTAATTTGTTGATTGAGGCTTCGTTAAAAAATTACAGAAACATTTCCGGCCACACAGTATATTTTCAGTAAAGAATTTTTTTCTTGTAAGTACGTAGGATTTCGAGGGTATGTCTAATGACCAAAAATGATTGTAATCGACCCCTGCAATTGAAAATAATTTTTTTAGAACGATTTGAAAAATTTTAATTTCGCCGAAAAATTTGTCCACCTACTCGAATTTTTTTCTCGAAACTGGTTAGGAATTCGAGGGTATGTCTATTCACCAAAAATGATTGTAATTGACCCTCCTAGCTAAAACTAATTTTTTTAGAACGATTTAAAATTTTTGAATTTCATTCTTAAAATAACTTTTTAACGAAGCCTCCATCAACAAATTGGTATTCTTGATTTTCGTCTTATTTTGGCCTCTAGAATCTCCCATTAAAATTTTTCCCAGGGGTGGCCGAACACCCTGTATACTTGGAGTCGAGAAGGTGTTATTTAATCCTCTGAGGGGCATCGTAAATCTAGCAAACAATTGGGATGTACCCTCTAAGAGGACACGAAGAGATTACTGGTGATTATACAAAAAGTACAAATAAAGAAATGGAAAATGTGCCGAGATATACATAAGAGAATATCAGCTGGCAATACCGTAAGTCTTCGCAGTGTTATCAGAACTTCTTTGTAATAAAAGATAACGATAAAGAGCGATTCCATACGAAGGGCAGTACTCTTTCGAAATTGGGCGTACCGTTTGTATCGTGTGATGTAACGCGATACTTGTGTGTTCAAATAAAAAAAAATTCCAGATAAAGAGATCTGTCCGTGACAGATAAAATTCCAGTAAAAATTCGTACAACACAATTTTTTTTTTAATGAAAATATAACACTGTAGACATATTTTTATTGTTGTATAAGAATTAATTCCGACATAGATTTTTAAAATGTATGACGTTTTGAGAAATCTGAAAAACATAATTTTTAAA
The DNA here is from genome assembly GCF_051014445.1 of Colletes latitarsis. Taxonomy (NCBI): domain Eukaryota; kingdom Metazoa; phylum Arthropoda; class Insecta; order Hymenoptera; family Colletidae; genus Colletes; species Colletes latitarsis. The sequence continues at coordinate 33,995,811 of NC_135138.1, forward strand.
TCATATATTTTGTATCTAGTGTCTGGCTTGTTTTTCTGAATGCAGTAGGTTTAAATTTAAAATTCAAGAATGTCAAAGAAGCGTGTATTATTTAAGGAATAAAAATACCATGAGTAATAATTGTATTCTTATTAAACGTCACACATACTTTTAGCCATTGTGCATTCGTTAAACAACACATAACGTTTACAACTCCGTTATGCGATCTCCTCTGCAAATTATTCTACAACATTAACGACGTCAAGTACTATTGTAGAAAACACGTCTTAGTAATTAAGTAGCATTAAACGAACTATAATAAGTAGGTTGAAAAATTTCAAGTTGCCACACTTCGCCGGCGATCTTTATCATTTTATCGAGAAATCAATATTTGTATTTTTTGTTTTTTTTATTCTGTTGTCCATAAAACGGCAAGTTGATAAAAACGTAATCTTTATTGGCCTTTAATTAAACAATTAAACAAACAAAATCAATTGAAATAAACAACATTGTAAATTATATTTTAAACGTAAATATTTAAAGAATGTACACGTGGTTATAGGTATCTCTCTTAAAGAACAATTCGATGATGCAGTATTTAATTAATGTGTCCAAAAATGCTGGTTATAAGAATTATCTATTCCTTCGATATAAAAGAATTAACATGGGCGACGGAGAAAGATTCGACCGTCTCATCGATCATTTATCATTCTACGGTTGCCTTGACCTATCTCGGATCTGTCCTACATTCCAGAGACGAGTCACCTAGAAGTCCAACCAGACTCGATACAGACTCAACAAATACGTAATTTACATTGGATCTACCAGACCTGCCTTAAGAACAACGAGAAACTCGACGCACAGAGTTTCGTTCCGCGTTTTCGATTTATCTCTGAGCGCAGAAACGTTTAATCTTCGATTCCACGAGCTCTCTGCGAAACACCCGGTACATTCATTGATAGAAAAAGCATCCTGATAAATAACATCAATTGTTACGTTGCTGATACGCTGCAGAAGATTAGATAGTCGCATCCATAATATAATATAAGCGTCGATACGTTACATGCGAGAAATTGCCACGATCTGCCAACTCATTGAGCAACGTTTTTATTAATATAAACTTAACACATGCACGATTCTAAAGTAAACATTCCCTTGTTTGTTCCCTCTTAATCGCGACATATTCGACCGATGCTAATTTTGAAAAAAGCGAAGTTATGCAAAGATATGCGCGCGTTTCGAGGTTGCAACGAGCCGTTTTTGCAACGAACTTTGCATTCATTTTTCTCAGCGCGGCAAGTGGAGTGCGGTTTCACTGTTTTACGAGATGAAAGTGGAGTAGCCTAATCCGCAGTTCCTTCCTGATTAAAGCAGATCTGGAGCTCCGGAGCGCGGCTGAAAGCTTACACTACTTTTTTCCAACGAAATCATCGACAGAACCCAACGAAGATATTCCATTCTTTCCGCTTTGCGCGTTAAACGTGCCTGACGACACGCAAAACCTCCGATAATGATTTTATATTAAATGATTTATCGACCAGCTTACGTAGAAAGATAATGTAAAGTCATTGTTCCGACAAAGTGGGTAGATTGCTCTGAAGCTCTAATTAAATTTTTTCTACGGAGATTTAGATACAAAGCAAAATGTCAATTATAGATAATAATATAAATTAAATATAAGATAAATAGATTAGTTATAATAAGACTCTCCTTGATATTTTAATAGTATGCAATTCAACAAAATCAAGAATTTGAAATTGATGTGTTGAATAATTTTCTCCAAATAAAAGTCTTTCAAGCTTTAGACGGAACCAATAAAAAAATAATACTGACAGCCATAAGTGTAAAATTTTCTTTGTTTTAATTTTGGAGCAAGTTGGGTATGGCATTTTATCAAATCATTGTCACCTTTTATCTCGCGATATCACAAGTATGTATATGTATCTACAGTGAAGCTCACAGTTCTATTATCGAAAGTGTATAAAACAGATAAAGATATATCTCTGCGATATTAAGAATAATCATCGCAAGATTATGCATCTCGCTATCGCGTGGGAAAGACTATCCCGCAAATTCAATTGCGAACCAGTGAAGCATGCAAGCACTTACACCTAAACAAGAAGCAAAACCAGCAATAAAACACGCAGGATTGTCCAATCGAGACGCAAATTCCTCGTAACTCGTTGCGACCACACGCGCTCGAAGCACATAATCACGTTCGAAGAGCAAAAATATTGGGACAGTCGAAACCAACGTAAACAATTTTCTTTACAAGACTATTAAAACTATATTTTTCATCAATTTTTATCAATTTTCTGTTAGACTGCAAACATAGTAAAATTGTTCCAAAGTAATATTTTTATTTACGCATTCCGTAAGAACTGCTTAATTTTTTTTTCTCCGTCGTTTTGAATTAAAAATGAATTGTTTAATTTGTCGCGGATATAGTTTGCTGAATAGTGAAACGGCTGAAGGTAGAGTGGAAAATTTCTAAAATGGAGAAAAATTTAATAGACAACAAAATTCCAGAATAATTTTCTGCCGATAGAATGCCAACTTATTTCCAACAATTTACTCGCGGCGATAAAAATAGAAAACACCGAGGCCTTATCACGAGATATCCTACGACACAGTCCCGCAACGTTTCGTTTTCATTTATTCTTCTTTCTTTGTTACCCGTTCGCGGTCGTTTTTCACTAGAACCAGAGGCTGGTTCACGCAACTGTGCATCGAGAAATTAAATATTCCCGAGACAGCACGTTCCGGAGGGCTAATAATTTCAACGGAAACAAATAAAACAGCGAGTGGTCTCAAGGATACCAAGCACACGACGTTGAATAACGAGATACGGTGGACGGAATTCGCGATAATAACGCTGGTTCCCGGTTAAGTTGCATACACGCGCGCGCGGCTATGTACGGGTATCTGCGATCGTCCTCGCATTTTTCTCCATCTTTGTAAAGTATGTTGCATCAGTTAAGGAGATCTAGGCGTTCAACCTTCTCGGACGGCGTGTGACCTTCGTATCGAATTATCCATTCGGAGCGGCGTGAGCCATTTGACGCGTAATCGAACTCGATGTAGATTAATTGGAACTCCGAGGAACGCTCGATGGAACTCGAATTGGTGTCGATCAGACATCATCCCGAACGATCTTCGACCCTATCTGCGATAGAACCACTGCCAAGCTAGATATCCCACTAAAAATACTCGAGAAATTATTTCTCACTTTTACCTGTACAGAGGAGAGCGAGACAAAACGGGAAGTTGCGTTTCATTTCGCTAACTAGCTATAGCCATAGCTTTTGCCCACGTTTAACACGTTCACTGCCGGACCAAACATCTAAAATTGCCCACGAAAACGAAACTTTGTTTTCAGACAATTGGGAAACTATAATTTCTTATTTTACTCATTGAAATCCAAGAGTCCTAGATTTATTTTCTTCGGCGTCTAATCTTGAGAATTGATTTTCTTCCTCGCCATTAAAAATTCTAAATGACCGCCAGTGATTGATTCGAAAATTACACGAGGGAACGAATAATCGATTACGACGGTCGACTACGAGCCACGAAGGAAATTTAGAGGCCAGTTATTGTTTTTCTGCGCCGGCACCGTTCTCCAATATGGCTATTTCTGCCTCCTCGTATTTCAACTCGAAACCGGACTCGCGGCATTAATGAATCGCGGTTCTGTTGGTATTGCATAAGGCAATCTTTTCCTTGCCTTTCGATACACCATCGATATAGAACGTGTACTCGCACACGCATCCCCGGCGATTTGTATTTATCGCACGCAGCGAACGCTTTCATAAGAGATTTTGATCCACGTTCGATATCTATGCCGAAGCTCAGCGTGCATTAATCTCTCGATCGTCCGTAGTCATTACACGGCCAGTCCGGTTTAAACGCGTGTGCGCTCGATTAATTTTTAGCTTTTCTACGTTACAACAAAACCTCGACGATTAAAAAGAAAAATCTTGCCCGGGATCGAGATTTACGCTATCAACGAGGTAACCAATCCGGAAAGAAGGAGCTCATGAAACGCATGGGTGGTTTTCAAGATGAAAGTTGTAATATGAAGTGGTTTCCGTTGAAATTTATCTCGCCATTAGCGTAAGATGTAAGTGAATAAAAAAAATACCTGCCCAAAATATTCGTTATCGTTACGAAACTTGCGTCTTAGTATTGCACTTGCATATGCTGATCGTTAACTTACATTCAGAGGCGACTGTGTACGTATCTACACGCATGCATAAACGACGGATGCCTTGCGCTGCTCGTCCTGCAAAGGACAAAACGAAGGAATGTCGCAATTACGCGTGGAAAATCTATAAATATACGGTGCGCACACCCGTTGCAAAATTATCTCCATTTGTGTGCGTCGATGAGCTTTAACGTTCGCATAAACGCGTAAATTTCGATCCGCGAGCGTAATGAACGCAGCCCGGCGTCGCGACGAAAATACGCGACGCGTTTTACGATTCGTCGTTGACGATAACGAACCCCTACTGTAAATACTGCGGAACGCTGTCGTAATCCTGACGTCGATCCAAATGCACTTAAAAATTGTCCAATAGGAGCGGTAGAACTTTAAATTTAAATAGAATCTGATGGTCGTTGTTTTCATTTGATGCACATTCAATACGCAATGAACTTTAGGGCTCGTGAGGGCTCATTTTTAATAAAATATATAGGGTTATCCTGTCAACTAACCCCACTGCAAGCTGATTTATTCCTACCGCCGATATAAATATAATAAAAATTACAACTAGGCTCGATTAAAGTGCGCCCTCGCAATTTAACTAACCTGTTATTAATCGTGAGTTGTTAAATGCCAATCGAGGATTCCAAGCTTCGATCGGGCACAGTTTCCGGCGAAACCTCCGCAGCGTAATCGAGCGTTAATCTATCGTAATTCGCCGGTACATTGTACACAGGCTAGTCGTTTCCAATACAAACCGCAGATTATACGCCGTGTAATCACGCGACGCTTCTTCCTCCTCGCACGGAACAGCTCTTTCGCGCACCTGTGACGCGGTTCGTAGCCACTGCGGATACGTATGTATGTACACGATATATCCATTAAAAAAAAAAAAGAAACCACTCGCGGCTGTTGTCCACGAGCACTTATCTTTTGCATTCCACCGAAGCCAAGGTAAGCGGAGGAGAAGCAAAGAGGAAGGAAACGAAGAAGAAAAAGTACATCGTCTATCTTTCGCGCTCACCGACAACGTTTACATCACAAGGCCCTTATGGTCCCTCTCTAATCCTACACTCCCCTGTACTCCCCTCAACCGGAGATCAGGATAATAGTCGCGATACAACGCGCGATCGCGGCAAGAGTTAATTAAAGATCGATCAATTAGAGAACGGGGTCGACCGAGTGGAGTTCGTGGAAATTATGCGATGACCGCTGGCAACCGCTCCGGTCGCGGTTACTTCACGATTTTGCTTCGCGTGCTTGGTTGCTAGTTAAATAAAAATGCAAGGTCGCCCTCCTCCAGCCCGATTGGCTGGATCGTGGTCAACAATCACATCAAACGTGCAAAAATCATCAAGATGCCTCTGGACGCGATCGAAACCGGCTCGAGTATTATTACAGTCAATGAATTTAACGAAAGTCCAATGTTTCGACCTTGTCTTTAAAGTTTGTAGGATGATTGTTTCCTAAAATTAACTGTTGCTGGTTGCTCCAAGGCCAAGAAATTCTACATTCATTCACACACATTGGATAAATTGAGCAAGAAGAAGCGGCTATTTGATTCGTTGTAGCACGCTGAAATACCCAAGCTTACGACGAGTCTATAAAAATGGTAAAAAGTACTTTTCAGTGACGAAAAGAGATTTACTAAATATTAAGTATTTTAGAAAACAGTGCGATATATTGTTCCGAACAGTTAAGAAGTCTTGTTCTTGTGGAATCCTGTTGTCACGGAGTGTACAAGAGGTATATGTAAGAAATGTTTAGCGTATGTTCAACGTGCTTTCTTGAAAACGACTGGTAATACTGCCTCTTGCATCATATGCGTTAGGGATACTTACTGCGAAATCACCCCCACCATTGTTTGTGTTTCCTCAGTCTGAGTAGGCGACAGCTGTGTATGCAATTAAAAACCCATTTGAACGGCTCGTTTGTGTCCGACTAGTTCCGAGAACAAAGTCTCACACAACCTCTTCGCGTGAAATCTGGTTGTTTCGATTTGATTGCAGGAAGAGAGGCACTGCTGTGGTCCCTGAAATTATAGTACACATGTATATGAAAATCACACGGAGAATGCACAGAAAATTGTTTCGTAATTTATTTTTAGATGAAACGTGCCTTTTTGGGGCATTGTTTCTGCAATGAAAATTTTTAACAAATGGAAATTTCTTTTCCTTTAACTCATTGTTATTTACTACTATTACTATATCGAGTATCACGAATAAAAAGTGATCAAACTTGTCGAGCGAATGAAGAGTGTTTAGGACGGTACGATCGAGTATGTTTGCATTTGGATATCGGTTGCGAGAGAAGAGTGAATGAGTTCTTAGAATTTACACAAAGATTTAGGCGCTTGGCGAAACATAACATGGTGGTGTGTTTGCCAGGACATAGTGCAGAGTGATTGAGAATCAGGGATCTGATACTTACAAATTTTGTTTGAAAAGACTACTGTTAATTTTAATTGACCTTTTGTAGGGGTTGTGTGTTTCAGACTCGATGATAGAAATAGGATTCTACGTGGTTCAGTTTAGAGAAAATGTACGTTAAATGGGCAGTCGAATTGTAACGATGAACTATATTAATCAAAGCGTCGATTTCTAATTAATACCGCCTGTATTGGTTCTTCGTGAACTATTTGGAAAGCCAGAAAGACGTGTGGACGTTGAACCATGTGGGATTGGAGAATGTACACTAACCATCAAAAGTTTTGATGCATCTACGTCTAGAGAATTAAAACTACAACATATAATATTTCTACAGACTTTACAAGTTGGCAAACAAAACGTTGGTTTTAGAATTCATGATTTCGATCTGTGAACGACCAACCAGGTTGAAATTTTTAATTAAATCATAGACTTCAACGACTTCGATAAAATCACGTTGCTCGTTTTATCGTAGGGAACCCTTCACGATTGATAAATTACCTCAGGTTAATCGTATCTGCGGATTAGGAGAAAGGAATTTTCATTTATTAGCATCGCAACATGAAAGGATCAACTGTTTATCTTTCCTCGAATGATAAGTTACACCCGACAGAGGCAGAGCGATAACGTTCTGATAATATCGACGATAACTCGCTGATAACCGTTTCAAGAATGCAATATAACTCGAAAATTTTGATCGTCGTTGAATCGACCGAAAAATTAAAACTCGATGCAAACTTTTCTGCGAATATTCAAGAATAAATTGTCATAAAAAACTTCTTTTCCTTTGAAAGCCAATATGCATCGTGGCATTTCGTGAAACTCTTCTAACTTTTCAAGAATTAACCACGAATTTCGGTTCAATCAAGGTGACTCGAGGGAGTCATGAATAATTCATAAGCGTCGAACGGTTACATGATCATTTTTCATATTCCAAGTATTTGCTGACAAAAGGACACAAGGTTCACGTTTCTATCTTTTTTTCCTCTCGTCTTCTTGTTTAAGACTAATCGAAACACTTCAAGGCTTTAAATTCGACTTAAGACTTTAAATAATTCATACTTCATGATTTAATTTTCTACATAAAGCAAAATGCTACTGATTTACGATCATCAATGCCATAGCATAACACGTTGACTGCCATGGTGGTCACTGGTGACCATGAGTATATCTATTTTTCACACTACAGCTTGAACAAATGTCGAGTACGTCTCTAAACTTGGAAAACTGGCGTAGCAGCCAACGGGTGCTAATGAACACGATTTTCACACAAAGGTGAAGTTCGAGAGCGCGAACGTAAAGTATGGAACACCTCATAAAGAACATATTACGTTTGCAACGGTCATATCTGGATACTTTTGTGTACAAAACAAGATTTGACTAACGTAAACAAAAATATGTGCACGGTTCCATTTGAAGGAGAGGTTCGTAGATCGCAGAAGCTAAGTCGCGTACCACGCTTGTCTTTTTTTAAATGGAATAATACACCTTTTAGATTTTTAACGAAATCTTTCCTCGCGGCAAACGCTCAGGGTCGCGAACACTCTTCCTACATTCTCTCTCGCGCTCCTCTTTCGCGAAACCTTGCGATATCCAGATTCGAACGGCTTTGTTTCGCGCGCTCTGCGTCCTCGACGCGTAAAAATAACTCGATAGTTTAATGTAAACGTTTGCGATACAGCTTGCACGGGAATCCGCAGCTCCCGCATCGACGAACAATCCTGCTGTTGTAGAATAATAATTGGGAACGCTGTAAGTTCGACTTTCGAGCGGTTCTGAAATTATTGCGCAACCGTGTTGTTCGCTCGATCGAGAAAGAACACTGCATTCTCGATCGAAGAGAAAGAGAAACAAAGAACGTAGCTCCGCGAACGTAAGAATAAATGCAAAATCAAAATTATGATATAAAAAGAACACGTTTCCTATCTTTACCATCGTACGATTCATAGATTATTTATATTATCGTCGTCGAAATCGAAGAAACAGGCAGCCTTTCAAAAACCGTTTAATGGGAGATTCTAGAGTCCAAAATAAAGCGAAAATCAAGAATACTAATTTGTTGATTGGAGCTTCGTTAAAAAGTTATTAACGTTTAGAGTTCCGCCTGTAGAACGGCAACCTGCGAATTTTTTTCTCGAAAGAGGGTAAGATTTCGAGGGTATGTCTAATGACAAAAAATGATTGTAATTGCCCCCTATAACTAAAAATAATTTTTTCAGAACGATTTGAAATTTTTTAATTCCATCGAAAAATTTGTCCACCTACTCGAATTTTTTTCTCGAAACTGGTTAGGATTTCGAAGGTATGTGTAATGACCAAAAATGATTGTAATTGACCCCTGCAACTAAAAATAATTTTTCCAGAACGATTTGAAATTTTTTAATTTTGTCGAAAAATTTCACACCTTCTCGAATTTTTTTCTCGAAGTTGGATAGGATTTCGAGGGTATGTCTAATGATAAAAAATGATTGTAATTGACCCCTATAACTAAAAATAATTTTTCCAGAACGATTTGAAATTTTTTAATTTTGTCGACTTTGTCCACCTACTCGAAGATTAAAATTACTTGATTATGAGGATAAATATTTTACATACGTAATTTTCTATTTACGTACATTAAGCAAATATGCGACGGTATCTTCTAATATGAAAGCACGTACATAGAAATGATAAGACAGAAATAAACCTAACCCAATTGCAAACATCATTTATTGTGTATCATAACATCGCGTTTACGACTGCCAATAAAATAGTTAATGATCCTATTTCTGCGATTTCAACCGAACGAGTTGAAACACAGGTCAGAAAGTTATAGAAATAGTTGTCCATTATACTTTCGGGACGCTCGTTATGCGAAAAAATTATCTTTGAGCGAATCTCTCCGGGTAATAAGCGAGTTAAAGATGTACGGGTTGCCCCGAGTCAAGTTCCGGTTGACATAACGCTTAAACTACTGACTTCACGAAATGACAGTACTCGAGGGAAGAATTTTTTAATGATTTTAACAAGTGATATCTTTACCATCCATTTTTGAAAGTTAATTCAAGGTTTGCTTGAATTAACGGTTTTGTTAAACCGTATGCTATATTCTTTTATTAATAATCTATTGGGCTGAAAAGAAAGAAATTCAAAATAGATTCTAGAAATAGCACGTTCTACATAGACAAAGTGTATACTTTTAAAAATAAACGCTCTAAGGAGGGAGACATTTCTACAATTAACACGTTGATAGCGAGTTGTCCTCGACATCTGTTCAAATTATAATGTGAGACATAGAAATGTTATTTTACAGCATTCCTAATTAAAGTAGTATTATTTACAATTTTAGAAGCGTGTATTAGGAAAAATGAAGAAATTACTTGCATGGATCATATCATTTCTGAAGAAAAACAATTTTTCTTTTGAGCTTCTAAATAATTAAGTTAAAAAATCGACGAGTATGATGTTGAAGAAGTTTCATTACTCTCATAGTTACATTTTGAACACCACATACGTATAAACTGGCGTTGACAGTGTCCGTTAATAACGATGCCCCTAAATGAGTCACTTTAGATACTATCTCACGAACGGCCAAACTAATTTCGCAAATGTCTTGGAAAGCGAACTAGGAAACTAGGAAGTATCAGGTTCGATAACGATCTTCGCTATTTACGAAGATTTACAGACGATCTGGGGGGAGTGTTTCCGATCCCGAGAAATAGACGATCCGAAACGAACCGTCGAATCGACTATTAAACGACTTATAAAAATTTACGATCGCCGTTGCGTCGATCTTAATTCGTACCGAGAACTTTCCCAATTGAGCCAATTAGCCAATTGCTATAATTAACGCGGCGCACGATGAGATGCGAGTTGAAGCTGGAATTCCGGTTTCTTCCCTCGGGTATACGGACTGTGTTTCGACGCTTTACGGGGTAGATTTTTAATCAAAAACGAAAGAAATGCCAAACACGTTTAAAATTGTATTTTCGAAACGAATAAAAGAAATCTGAATTAATCTGTTTGGACAATTCCGTAAAAAATAAATAAATTTTAGGACCGAAAGAGGTACTAAGAGACTTTACTGTACTGCAGATACTCAAACATTGCATACAAACTAAAAATTCCTGGAGGTGTATACAATTATCTAAAGAGAGAGAGAACGAGATGTCAATGGACCCTGAATGCCTCGATCTTTTTTATATTACCATGCAATTTACTAAATCATAAATAACAGTAAACTAAACAAAGTACACGAG